>NC_045754.1:7724286-7768037 GCF_008692095.1 Etheostoma spectabile
GGGGGGGGGGGGTAATCTTGTGTTGGGGCCACACTGGTTGTCAGGTGGTGGGGTTTGTACAGTGGGGCTTCCCTTGTTATGCCTAACCTTTGGAAAGGTTGCATCGTTTCGTTTGACATTTTAGAAACAGACCATTTGCTTCGACTGGCACGCCATCACTGAATGACAAAACCTCTTTGACGTGCTGCAAAACCTGGAATGAGAGAAGCCATTTTTTGAAAGAAACGTCTTTGAAAGTATTATTAGTGTTGAATGGGGAAATTACAATTTATACTCTGTTTTGTTAGTAATCACTGCACGCAGATTTGAAATACACACACACACTCACGCTCAGAACCTTTTCATGCTCGAATGGAGAGATGTCAGAGTGAGCCAGTCCTCGACCAGCGGTTGGGGGGGGGTACGTGCCTTGCTCAAGAGCACCTGGCAGTGCCCAGGAGGTGAACTGGCATCTCTCCAGCTACCAATCCATACTCCGTACTTCAGTCCTTGCAGGGACCTGAACCAGCAACCCTCCGGTTCCAAACCCAACTTCCTAAGCACTGAGCTACTGCCGCCCCCTAATGTGAATTCATCTGTAGCAACGGATATACAGATAATTACCTCAGCAGTTCCCCTCAGCCCTGCAAAGCATTCTTGCATCCTTGAGCTCATTATTTGGGTTTTAGGATTTTAATTTTATTGTTTTGATTCACTCTAAAGGCTTTCACGAACATTGTTTACTGATGCCTGAATCCACTGTACTAATGGAGGGTCAGGTTTGTTTTAACGCCAGCATCCAACTGACCATCAAAGCCTACTTGCACCATCCAATCCGCAAAAACTTTGCGGTTATCTGAACTCGCAAACCACAAACTTTATGCATTGTAGTAAAAATGTCAGGGCTGGGTCACCAGATTGTACACTAACCTGCTCAACTTAAAGAAGAGTAAATATTATGCTTGCATTCATCAAATGGCCAGAAATACAACTCCAAATGCTAATGAATGCTAATGCTGTTGCTGAATGTGTAAACAGGCTGCTGTTGGCTGACGGTTCCTCACACAACTTAAAAAGTGATGAAGTCAGTGTTGTGTTTCCAGCTCGTTATCCGCTGGCCCCAAGAGGACAAGATAAAAAAAATCAGGTAGACCGGGTTGGCAGGTTTAAGTCGTATCAACCGAATACACTTAACCCTTGTGTTGTCTTCCTGTCAAAATTGAAAATCAACCCTTTTGTTGACGGTTTTCATCTTTTTTTCATCCCTTTTGACACCTTTCTTTTCAATATGTATTTTTTTTTTTCGAAATTTTCAACACTACATAACTTATTAACTTTAGTTTTACAGTTACTTTTGGAATTTATGGTCAATAAACCTCATTAGTAGGAAATTATACCTAATGTTTGAGTTATAAAAGCAGACATTAGGAATTATTCAGACTAAAATCAAAGGAATGAATGTTGATGGATAATCACAGACTGGAATATGTCAACTTTTAATCAATACTATTTCAAAACCACTTTAGTTTTTTTTTTTCAAATGCTATAAAATTGAATAAGACACCCCAAAATTATTTAAAGTAGAGTTTTGTACGTCATGTTATTTTGGGTAATTACAATTGGGTAGTTAAAAAGAACATTGATATAGGAAAACAGGTCAATTTGACCCGAGGACAACATGAGGGTTAAATGTTCTTAGTATCAAAAGTGAACCTGATAAGGCATAAGAATGCCGCTGTTATATTATAGATTACAAGGAGTATTATTTTTGGAACGTTAATGTGTTTCCTCACAGGACCTTTTTAATAGAAAAATGTTGCATTAACCAGCCAGATGAAATCACATCAAATTTGAATGGTAAGATAAAATTGAAGTTTGATTTTAATATCCAACATGATTTGCCGTATCAAATAAACAACACAGGCTTATTCCATTTCATAGTTCTGTATCTGGGACATTAATATAATACAAAACCATATCTCTGGATGAGATTAGATTTTCTTTTACCATTAAAACCATGAAGGAGAGTTCTGTTGTTGTGCAATGCTTGTGAGTGCTGCTAAGACTGTAGCCTCACCTTAAATTACCAGGAGGCAAGCTACTTTTAAAAATCAATGTGTGGGGTCAAAGGTTTTTAAAACTATTTTGAAAAATGTCTGTTCTTGGAATCCCTTGTCCAAACTTTGGTTTGAACAGGAGGGAAATTATGTTTAAGTTCAGAGTTTTTTTGGGGAAAATCAATCGAACTCTCATTCACACAAGTGAAAGCCACAAGGCGCAGTAAAAAACTCTTTCATAGAAAAGATGCAATCAAAGCTACTGTTCTCTGACTGGGTCACAGTATGGGGATTTTGCTGTCTTCTGCTTCCTCATACGATACACAGTAAATCTATTCACTGCCTTAGCCACTGCTTCAGCCACTTCCATTAAGCCCCTTCAAACTGATGAAAAGAATAACCTTCCTCTCTGCATCCCTTTCTTTTTCAACTGATGGCAGCACACAGAGGGTGTGGAGCAGGGTTGAGCCAAAGAAATGGAGCAGAAGGATCGGCTCATGTGGACTCCTGCTCAACTGATCGTGTGCATCGAATGCCGGGCTGACAGCAACCTCAGACAATCATGCTCAGCCCCTCTCCCATCAACCTTGGTTTGGCCCGGCCGACCACAGCACAGAATCAATCAGCGTTGAGATATGGGCAACCGTCACGGCAGTGACCGCTTTTTGGCATGCCAGACTCTCCCTTAATAGACAAAGAGACGATGATCAATAGCCAATTTGGCCTTGCAATGAGGCTAGAATGGATCAAGGAAAATTCATTTTATTGTCCTCATCTTTGCCTGGAGAAGTCAGGAAAAGTATGATGAACTCTCCCGACTAGTACAGTAAAGAAGTGAATCATTCATCCGCAGTATAACCTTGGCAGTACTTGTAAGACTGCAAGATTACTTTTTTTGTGATCTGCACTTTTAGTGTAATTTAAAACGTGCTCAGAAACGTCTTTGTAAAATACCAGATTTGCTTATTTTCCCTTAATGAAGAGTAAGTTGTAATAGTAAGAGTAGTAGCAGTAGTAAGAGTAAGTAAGGCAGACCTTTGAGGTAGGCTGCTTGTACTTTACTTGAGTATTTCCATTTGATTATTTATACTTCTACTCCACTCCATTTCAGTGCGAGAGATTGAAAGGTTTACTCCACTACATCTGACCGCTATAGTTACTTCTCAGCTTAAAGTTTCTTATGAAGAAAGAGCTAGGATCAAACCCTGCTTGCTCTTTCTGGTCAGTCACTGCATGTTGTGGGTGTGAATGTCTGAGTTACAGAAGTAGTCAGACACAGCCCCCCCGATTCTGATATCGGAAAGGTGTTGGGAGGGAGCAGTCTCTAAACCTGTTCAACCATCCAACAAGCAGTTGGGGTTACGTATAATGGCAGTTTAAAAGTGATTAAGCCTCTGCAGGTCTCAGATGGTTTTATTTAAATTATTATTTGAGATCAGAAGATGTAAATTATATGATCCAATGTTTCCTAAAAAGGCAGCAAAAATGATTTGAAAAAAGACTAAAATATGAATACAAATTTGTAACACAGGCCTAAGTTTTTACTTCTTTGCCGTTCCTCCATTTTCAAAACACCATATTACCTTTCCAACCCTATTTTAAAGTTTCGTCAAAATGTGAATGACAATTATAAAAGTTGGGACTGAAATGACACTAACTCGCTCTGCGGCGTAATTGGAGCAGGGGTGGATTCAGTCACGAAACCTGAAGGGTTTCTCCTACCCATTTTCTGCCCATACTTCACAATTCTCTGTGCTATGTTATCATTTCCCAAATTGAAATGCATAATAACGTTTTTTTCTTTTCTTCTCCCATTAGGAGTCTGTCTTCATGGAGAGTTATCAGGTGGTGGTACTGCTCAGTGTTATCAGCGGGGGGAAACCTGCAGATGCTCCCGTCGCCATCCCCGGGCCATCCTCGAGTCTCCTCGGCCTCACAGCAGCACAAAGGAAGGGATTCAATTATGAAGTTACACCTTGAGGCATGAAGCAAAACCATGCTGCTTCAAAAGAGATCACTCAACATGTATCCTCTCCCTTTATCTCCTTGTGTCTGCCTTCATCTCTCTCTCTCTCCAAAGTCAGCGAGTTCTAAATGTGTTGTTCTGGAAAGCACATAACACAGGTCACGATGCCCTGAATATGACTGAGAACGAACACTTCCTTTGGATTAAATACTTTTATTGATTTGGAGCAATTAGTGCAGAAAGGAAGGAATAACTCAGCCCACACAGCTGCATACTGTAGGTACTGATGATGACTTACTTTTTGTTTCCAACAGGCAGATCTTTCATCTTGAGACCATGACCACCCCAATTCCAATATTTTTCTAGCTGTTTGCCATTTTACACAGCCCAAAGAGGCTAGGTGGCACCCTACTCTCCATCCCATGGGCCCAACACCTGTGGGAGGAACCGCTGGGGTTGGGTGCTCTGCCACATGGGTGGCGGTGAAGGTCAGGGGCCTCGACTGACCGGACCTGGTGGGCAAAGGCTGGCTCTGGGGACATGGAATGTCACCTCTCTGTGGGGGAAGGAGCCGGAACTTGTGCGGGAGGTGCAGGGCAAACCGGTTAGACCTGGTGGGGCTTACCTCTACGCAAAGTCTCGGTTCTGGAACCATACTCCTGGATAGGGGTTGGACTCTGTTCTACTCCGGAGTTGCCCAGGGAGCTGTGGTCTTAGGTTCTTAGGTGCCTTAAGGGGCGGTAACCCACAAACACCCTGCTGCTAATGGGTATTGCATTTAAAATCCAAATTTCAGGAACAGGAGTCTTCTTTTTCGCCCAGAAAAAGAATATTGAAAAGAGCAAGAGAAGAGGCGTCATCAGAAAAATAAGTGAACATTGGAGCTGCCTTGGACGCACGCACCAAATCCCAACTAGTAAATTATCCTCCGAACCGCTGCAATCTCGTTTTCTTTCTCTCTTCTTTCCGTCGGGCGGTGCGCGTGCCCACTCGTGGTGTGAAGCCTTTTGTACACTTTTGCTTTTTGAAGCATGGTGGCCACCGTAGCTGTAATACATACTTTGGACTGCGTGGCGAGAGAGAGTTGATTGCGATATGTGATCTCAACACTTGATGGGAGAAATTCTTACACACTGCTTTAAAGCAGAATAAACTTAGTTTAAAGCAGAACGAAAGCAATAATGAATGTATTTTAATAGTGAGTAATAATGAGTCTTTTAATAGTGGCAGTACAATTTTCTTTAAGACATTCATTAAATGGGATTGTTCAGGCTTTGTTTTAAATTTATATGATGAGCAAACATCCCTGAAAGGTCTTTCATTTTTGTGTGTTGCTTTTTGGCAGCGTTCATCATGCTATTAAAACTCAATGCTACACCACATAATCTTGCACTGCTCACAAGACAGACCAGGAAAAAAAGAAAAAAAGAAATTAGAAAGTCTGCAAAGATATAAGTGTGTGCTAATATGTTGAATACCAATTAGCTGTTTGTGTCTGACAATCACCTTTTTCTAAGAACGTTTTTAAGGCAACAAGAGCAAGTTACAGAGGCACAGCGAAATCGTAGTCTTGGCTACAACTGCTGGAGCAGCAGTCACAGACGGAATTTTGTAGTGTTGCATGAACAAAAGTCTCAAATTAACACTGGAAAACCACATCACCAAACCTCAAGGTCCAGTGTGTTTTTAGTTCAAAATCGATGTTGCCCATTCACAAACTTGTCCTTTTCATGAATATTTACCACCACCATCAATTCCAAGTATTCCTATTGGCTTGAAATTTTAGGTAATTTGAGGTAGACGCTTCATATTCATGTGCCATCTTAAAATAAGTTAGCTGGGGCGCCCAGGTAGCTCAGTTGGCAGAGCGGGCACCCATGTTTAGAGGTTTACTCCTCAACGCAGCGGGCTGGGGTTTGACTCCGGCTTGTGGTCCTTTACCGCATGTCATCCCCCTCTCTCTCCCCTTTCATGTCTTCATCTGTCCTGTCAAATAAAGGCCTAAAATGCCCCAAAAATAAGCTTAAAAGAAAAGACATATGTTTGCTGGTAAAATACATACAAGATATACTGCTCTGCCCTTTTGCTGTCACGTGATAAACTCACAGGTGCTGCTAATGGGTATTGTCGCTTCCTAGCCCCGGCAAGTTTGAAGAAGGAAACGTAGCTAACATCAACAATTCGACAGTTTGTAGTACTCACCAAATCTTTAGATAAAATGTTGCAGTTAATGCAAATTAAACAAACGGCCCTGATCACTGGGGGTAAAGCTGGATGAAGACGTGGATGACATCTTGGCTTTTTGAAGTGTGAAGGTTACCGTAGCTGTAATACGTACATTGAGCTGCGTGGCGAGAGAGAGTTGATTGCGATATATGATCTCAACGCTGGATGGGAGAAATTCCCACATACTGGACCTTTTAAGCTACCCTGTGAAATTTGTATCACTAGTGCTACTGTAATGTAATGTTTTTCTGTGTGACTCCCATCCTGCTGTTAATGCTATTCCGCTAATCTACTGTACGTACAAACTTAGCAATGCACCAACAAAGCTAGGCAAGAACGACGCTAGCAAGTAAATATCACAAACAATGCATGGTTTGATTTAGCTAAAAGAAATGGCATTACAAATGTTTTATTAGGAAGGAAATCAACACATTTGTTTGACCCTTAAGGATACACACAATGCATTTTAGCAAATGACACTGAATATAATGTTTGTTTAATAGAAAACTCCACAGGGCACCCCCTAAGCACATGTGATTTACAAAACTACAGCATCAAAAATGATAATTGTATTAGCACCAACAAATAATTATGCACAAAAACCACAGCTAACAAGCTTTATCAAATACATTAAAGGTATCCTGTGGAGTTTTGGCCCTCTAGCGTACAAGTAAACTCCACAGGGTGCCGTTAACTACGAGTCTATACTAAGTATTCCTCCGTATTGAAGTCTAAAATAGTAAAATACAAGTTTCTAAGTTCTCCTACTTTTTCCTCTTCCAATTGCTACTTTAGGATCAATGACCTTTTAGCTTTTTGTCTTTTCTTTTTGGATTTTCAATTTTGTGACATTTCATTTTCTGCTGAAACTGCAAGTCCAAACCACACACACAGTCTAGCTGTCTATTTCTGACTTAGATTTAACAGGATTAACCTTTACGATCACCCTGCTCTCCGCTCCAACTCCTTATACATCCTATACATCACCATGACGTGTTTTCAATCCCAAATTACCCCATGATGGATATCATCTAAAAAAAAAACTCATGACTTTCACAGCTTGGAGACGGGAGGAGTGATTGTTCTTCCCCGCTCCTGAATCAATTTCAACATCGTCAAATAGGCTTACGATTGCACTGGCAATATAACAATTTAGGAAGATGTAGTGTAGCATTCAAATACACTGCATGTACATACTGCATGTAAATGTATGTTCAAGCAAAATTGTTACGAATGTTTGACTTTGAGATCCCCCCCAAAAAAATATTAATCTGACACTGATAAATCAACTGTGTATGTCACACTATCCAACAAGGCTGATATTACTCACCATGAAGAGCTCGAGGCTAACGATAGCCTTCTGGCCTCTAACCAAATTCGGTGACTTTGCAACACATCATCCTTCACTGCAGTCATAAATTCTTCTGATTTCATTAAAGCTTCCTCATAGATGAAATCCGGGACTCTTCATCCCAATTTTGCAACTTGACACTCATTCATTTCAAATATTTTTCAAATCAGATGTGGAAAATATGCTTACCGTGCACCCCTGAGCTAATATAATATAAATGTTAATTAAGATTTGTGCAGCGAGCTGGGAAAAAAAGAATATTTGCAATAAAGCAAATGCCCTCCAGCTTTAGCAATGGAATATAGTATTAGGGTCATTTATACTGCTCATATTCTGTATATTTTTTCAACTCACAAATTGAAATCAAAAGTTAAGAGATCTTGAGTTATTGCCTAAATCTTGCTTCTAAATGTGCTTTTAAATTTGGCTTCATTTTTCATCACAGTAATTCATTGTTTTTAAAGATGCAAATATTTGTGTAACTGAAGACATGATTTATTTCTCACATGGAGAGACTCGAGCAAAAATGAGCTGATAAAAACACATGCGAGCTAATGGTTGTGAGCCAGACTGAGTATTAAATTAGTTGAAGATTAAAAATATATATACACACATTTCCAGAGATGACCAGCTGGCCTGCAGCAATTTGAATCTAGTTTTTATTTCCACAGCTGTGAAAGTGAAAATTCAATATTGCCAAAGCTTAACAGCTCCAGTGGAATTAAAATCATATAGTCATTTTCTTCCTGAGGCGCACTATCAGGGCTTAATATCTTCACTTGAGAAGCTTCAGTCATTTGACTATATATATGAATAAAGTCCAGTGCATTAAGCAGGGGGGGGTGAAACGTGTTCTCACATAGGTTAAACGGAAACAGCTGTGTGCAATCATGCCAGTCACTGGTGCTGTGGACTCAATACAGCGGGCTAATTGTGTGTGGCATTGTAGTTGGCTCTCATTAACCTTAGTGCATTACCTTTTACTGTGGAGAAATGGTGGGGCTTTAAATCGGCCATCTGTTGCCGCCCACATACCTTTACAGAGTCACTAACAGAATGGAAGTGACATAATGAAACCTTTCAAGGACATTAATCTTTCAGTCTGTGATAAGACAAAAAACCCTGCGGAGCTGGTTGAGCCATTTTTAAAGTCACTATAAACGCCATTTATAAAAGGATTTGCTTTTTTTGATGCTTTTGGCATCCTGTCTTTCCATTCTTGCTGTTATTGCAGCAGCTGTTGATTTTGTGATTTTGAGTTTTTAGATTCTCTAAACCAGCATAAATCAAGTGTTTTTTTTGTTTTTGTTAGACTGACAACATTAAACAAGTGGTAAAGAAATGATTTTCTGGAGTGGACACCATCAAAACAGAATCTGGACTAAATACCTATCCAACTGTGAAAAGACTGCGTCACACCTCGAACTGACTCACAACAGACATTGATGTTGCTTTTTAACAGCTCAAACTACAGAAAAATGGTTCATCCCGGCGGTAACATTACAAGTCCATGCTGCGGTGCAGACTCTTTAATCTTTAAAGACATGGCAAATCAGGGTGATAATTAGCCTTTAAATCACGTTGTGGGTTCCCCAGTGAAGCACAGGAACCGGGCGCTAAGTTAATGTGACTGAATAGTTATGAGTTCGGAGACGGCACAACTACAAGTCCCATGTGTCCTGAACTCTGACCTTCTTGGAAAGGCAGCAACCGAAAGTAATATTTCTCCACACGGATCAATAAACCTCTCACCTTATCTTTATCCCCCTCTGTCGAGTCCTTCCGCATGTTAGTTTGGCTGTCAAAAACTTGTGAATGGATATTCATAAGGGCTGCGTGCCAAGGAACGGACATATATACATATACATTGCTTTGATGGCTAAGACAGTCAGAAATGTATTAATTATAAGAAAAATTCTGATAATTTGTGTACTTAAACTTGTAAGGTCTGTGATTAATTTTGTTTATTTACCTGGTCTTGTAAGGTCTGTGATTTATTTTATTAAGTCAATCTGGGTTAATGGAAATGCAATCCAAATGCAGGACACTAAAATACTGTCAAATGTAATTAAAAAAATGAATAAAATGTAATTCACTAGTAAACTCTTGGAATTTGTTCTTCGTCTAGACAACATATAGATGCTTGGGTTGACTCAATAACATGACTTTCCTAGACTACGTTCACACGTGGGCGGCTATTTTCATAAACTGACATTTCACCCTCTCCGGTTTCAAAAATAACATCATGCACACATGTCACTTTTCAGAAGTGTTCAGTTGCAATTACCTATATGTGTGTGTGTGTGTGTGTGTGTGTGTGTGTGTGTGTGTGTATATGCCATCAAAGCCGTCAAGAGCATGTCAAACCTGTAGGTGGCAGTGTAACGATAAGCCCACGTTAGCCAATCAGAATCCCCAAAATAGCAACACATCAGCAACGAATCACTTCCTCTCTTGTCGCTTCCTTCTAAGAAGTATGCAAGAAGTATGTGATATCCCCTATTTCCAGCCCCACCCGCTTCAAATCCATGAGAGAAGGTGTAGAGTGACCTGCTGCAGGTGGACATGCCGCAGTGGTCAGATCGTATTAGGAAAACAAGCCACAGTTGAAGGCTTCGTCATATCAGCTGGCAGCCAGAGAGACTGGTGCTATTAGTAAAATACAAGATGACAAGCTGCCGTTATGGTGTCCACTTTTCTGCTGACTGACGTTAATTTGACATGTATTCAAACACTGTGCTGTGTAACTTGTTAAAATGTCATTTTAATGTCAACATGTGGCACACACACTACATAATCAACTAAATAAATCATGATTAAATGAGCAGCCTGCACTGAAGGAAGATGCATGGTATTCATTACCATGCATTACCATGCATTCATTAGATTTTTTTTTTTAAGTGGCACGCTTTCAAGCTGCAACAGATATTTACATATGTCAGTAAACCTTCTGTAAGAAAATTATGTCTGTTTATGTACAACACTTTGCAATAAAGCCCAAAGGTTTCTTTGTCCTTCAGTTTATTTATTTGTAAAATAAAGTGCTGATCCTTGAAACAGTTGACCAGTTAAACATGACAAACATTTTATTGACTGATAAGAACACAAATAGTTATGTACAATGACGATGAATTTTCTAGCCTTACAACAGCTTTTTTCATATATGAACTGAAAATACAAAGTTACAGTAAACATGCCTTTTGATAAAAATATCTTTACAAAAAAATGTACATTTCTATACAACAGTTGTCAGTTACACTATCTCTACAAGCCCCACGTTTCTGGTTAAAACCTGCAACGACTCCAACAAACTGTCAGTATATTGTTTCAGCATTATTTTAAACTTAATAAAATGTCTCATTCAGTCTTTTGGTATTTGAAAGAAACAAAAGAAGGACTATTTACAGTGCAAACTAAAAGTGAGTGTTGAGACAGACCCATATAAATTACAACAGTTAAAAGCAATGAGTTTTTTTTAGTACTTTAGCAAAAATATTTGACACATCACCATACTGCTCATTAAATAACAGGCTAACAGCAAAAAAGATAAACATGTAGCAGAGCCATTTCCCTTACACATGTTTTCGGATACAAAAATAGTGCTAAAGATTACACGTTATCATCATTCAACAGACACTTATTTTGAATGAGCTGCAGGACAGACATTTTTCTATCATATTTGTATTTTCTTCAGACCAGGGCAGACCCGCCAAGTTTGACCGTTGTGTTCATGAAACTGTGCAAGGCGACCTTTCCTTCACATTTAAAGGTGCTCTAAGCGATGTCTTGCGTTTTTTAGGCTACCGCATTTTTTTGTCACATACAGCAAACATCTCCTCACTATCCGCTAGCTGCCTGTCCACTGGACACACTGTACAAAACGTGGTCTCCGTAGAGAGCCCGGGCTCCACAAACAGTAACAATCTGAGCCAACCTGGGGCCTGTTGCACCAACGTAGAATAAAGATATCCAGGATAAGTGAAAAAGCGCAGCTTGACTTAGTGTGATCTGCTCATCGCGGCTTAATCGGTTGCACGTTTGCCGAGCAAGGATGAACAGGTGGAGCTATGTCCAGCCAGGCGTAGACAGCTGGGATAAGTGCACGTTCACGGCTTTCTCAAATAGACCACGTTATCGATCACTGATTTACTGATGCAGAATTGGAGAAAACACATGCGACATATGTTTCACCCAATGAGCAGCAGCTTCTAATGGAAAGTAATGAGGAGGTGAAGCATATAATACACAAAAAGGGTAATACGCCTCTTATCAAACGGAGAGAAAAAGCCCAACAGACTATAGTGGACCGACTGAATGTGTAAGGATTTAAAAATATCTACTTAGCTACTAGTCACTCCACATTTATACAAAGTTGTACGCTACACTGTGTTTTAATTGCTTGTAATGTGCTTGTTTTATGTGTTGGCGTTGTTGCTGTATCTGCTGCCTGGTGGGACACACCAAGCAGCCGGGTGGTGTTGCAAAGAACTTGTAATGTATAACTTATCAGACCGGCCCTCGCGGCCTCGAAACACTACCAGCCCACCGGAAAAGCCCCAACTCTCCCGATTTCCACTACGCATCTGGGTGCCAGTGCAACCATTTCTAACCATCTAAACAACAGCAATAGCAGGGTTTGAAATCAAACTCGTGACAACAATAGTGACAAGTAATGCATGTTAATAAAAATAAAGCAGAACACATTCAGAAGACAAAGGAATAACTGTTAGACACGTTTATTTTGGATCAGAGCGGCAGCTGATTTAACACATGAGACTCCAGGATTAATCTTAGCCCGGCTGTTAGCCTGCTCTGGAGCAAAGAATACATCACCATGGTTACTTGATTGGGTTTAATTTAACCAGCTTTTGAGCAACCAATTCAAAGCTAAATTCATCCAGGATAACTTGAATGTCCTGGATTAATCCCTTATTCTGGTTTTGTGCAACAGGCCCCGGGGCCACCACAAAACATAAACAGTGTTCCAGCGTTCCAGCCAATAACCAACAAGAAGGATTTTGGGGTGGGGGTTGGGGGGTTAGTGCAGGGAAGGGAGGGGGAGGGGACAGGATGATGAAGAGGGAGGGGCGAGCTAGCCTACGTTTTGTTTGACAATACTTTGAACATCAACAAGAAGTGACATCACCCAACATCGCTTAGAGAACCTTTCATTTAAATTCTTGGTTTAAAGGGTCAGTTCAATCAAATCACAAAACAATATTTTCTTATTTACCCTGGAGATTTGGTTTAATTTTCTCAGGTTTTGTGCTAACAAGATACAATGGGGTGAAAAGAGTTTGATTTATGTTGTGAAAACATTGCAAACTTAAATATATAAAAGAACATGATTATTCTGTATTATTATTCTACAGTTTTCATGGTAACTATTTCCCACCAAAGATTAATTAACGCTGGGGTAGGCAGTTTTTTTTTGCATCATTGAGCAAAAATTCCATTATATATAATTGATCTGAGAGAAAACTAGACTTTTTGTACTGTACATCCTCTTGGCTCTATTTTCAGGCTTTAGCCAATCACATGTCACTACAGAGAGAGTGCATTCCTATTGGCTGTTCTACAAACTGTACTACTGTGTGTGCACATTCCTTCAGATGGTAAAAGCCAGATTAAACGGTGGAAAATCTTGCAGAAAAAGAACTTGCTATTCCAGCAAGAAACTGGAAAACTGCAAACCAACCCAAAAAAGGAACAGACGGGCAAACGGATGGGACTTCTCAAAAAGATAGTCTTAACGAGGGTCTGACATTAAACTCAATAAAACACAAGTCAATATCAACGAAGCGTTTCAGAAATGAAGAGAAGATGTTGATAAATGGCTAAGACTTCTGCTTACCGTAGCCAAAGGCTCACGGCTGCAGCTAATTCAAGTTAATGTTTATGTAGCTAGCTAGGGCCTGGAATAAAAGTATGTCATCTCAAAGGGCTTTAAAAAGAAAACGTAATTCTCATAGCATTGCCGCTATATATTGGCATCAGGATCACATGATGGGTTGAAATGAATTACTCAAATTCGAACAGGTTACTGCATGAAGGGAAAACTGCCTAGCCCAGCTTTAAACTGTCTACAGAGGCATATGTGGATTTCCCAGAGTAATTGTAAAATGTAATTGAATTTTTCCGATGATTTTGTTTAATGCTTCCAGCACCTTGATTATACTGGGGTGACTGCAATTCTTAAGAATCCATATCTCAAAACCTGTAAATATAAAACTACTAACTGCTTGACTAGTCCACAATTTTTATTTTTTTACTTGGGTAAAACAACTCATTAAACCAATAACAGCACTGAATCCCATGATTCAATTTTACATCAATTCAGGACCTAGTATAAAGTTATTCCAATGACAAGAGGTCTGTCTGCTTTCATACTTTAAAACACCCTCAGGAGGAGTTAAGGTGTGGGTGTGGGTGTGAGTGAAGCAAAAGAGAGTTCAACACAGTAGTGCGGTTATACAAGCAGCAGAGACGAGAGATGTTGCTTGGCTGCAGTGAGTGCAAGGACAAAGCTACAGGTTAATGAGGCTAATAAAGTGTTTGATAAGACGCTGTATAATTTACAGCTTTGATGAATGTTGTTATTAGCCCACTAGCATTGCTAGCTCCTGCAGTTTATGGAGACAATCGCAATCTACAGCTAATACATACCACGTGTGCCAGCAGATATACACGGCATCCCCATTGTTGCAACGGACCAATCAGCAGACACACCTGTTGCATATTAGCTGCACTTCCCAACACCTAGCTCTTTCTGAGGATTGGCTTTAAAGGAAGATTAAAAGCTCGAGACAACAAACATGCCTGTGTCATTGTTTGGAGTGAATTTATTCTGTTACATATTCAGGGAAAAATGGGCAAACATGAAGTGAATAATTAACAGTAGAACATGCTGACATCCAGTCACTGGTTGATTCACTTTGCAAAGTATTTAAATTGAGGTTAATTAAAAATCGCTCAGCTGAACCTCAAGCTGCATTTGAAATTTGTGTATGTTAGCAGCTCCACGTGGCAGCAATGCAACACATCTGTACTGGTAGAAATCGTGGTGGTAAAATGCACCAAATGAGTGGACTCATCATCCAATACTGGCTGGTTCAGCTTCATCTGACCACAGTTTGCACTTTAGTGTAGTATTGACTTGTATGGGTATTTTATTAAAAGATTAATGGGATATAGTTTTGTATCGTCTCCCCACTTATTTACGTTGTGTTAAGGCAGCATTAGCCGTTGTGTCATGTCAGATTATTCCATATTTATTTAGAAATGTAACCAATCTGACTCACATCCTTTGATAAAATCAAGGCATCATAATATATAGTTTAAAAAAAAAACTCCATGAGACACAATCAATGCAGAATCCAGAGGCAGATAGTAGAGGAGAAAGAGAAAGGGTGTTGGCTTCTGAACAGCAGCATTGCATGTTGGGATACACAGGCTGAGCAGGGAGTAGCAACATTGGAGCACTGCTCCCTGGCAGGAGGCCTGTGCCAATGTTTGCTCTCTACCACAGGAAGCCCTTACTGCTTCTGAAACTTGGCAGGTGTTGGAATATATGAAATCCGAACCAGACGGCAACGTTGTTTCATTTTGTGAATATCATACTGCAATCGCAGATTGTTCTGACTGTTTTTAGTTATTTCATTTTTGAGAACAGAAATTTATTGAAAAACATTATAAATTGTACATTGCAAACACATGTAAAAAAGCAGCATCTTATGATCAACAATGGCATGTTCCCTTCTTTCCATGTAATTCAATTTATTGATCGGAATAAAAGGCTTCATTTCATTCCCTTCTTTTTAATTTTTTTTCAGGTACAGGATTAGCGCATGATGTGGTTAGCCTTTCGCAATGAATAAAGAACTTGCACAGAATATCCATGAGGTGAACTCAGGCCAATGAATTAAAATGGGTCTTGAATACATTTTCTTTAGAGAGCACATAACGTTTGGTTTGTGCGTCACAGTTGGGCATCTGAATGTGATGCAGCATCACTTGAACACAACTTACAGTCCAGAATGAAAGTCTTGATCCCTCAGAGCTCCTTTTCTCTCTTGAAGGTGATGATGAATTCTAATACCACCGACCGGGGGTGTCTGCTGCCTCATTCTGTAGAGATAAAGGAGAAAACTGATGAAAACACATTATAGGACTAGGTCTCCGTTTCAAATATGTTGGCTATTTATAATGCAGTAAATCTGATGAGGATTAGGCTGAGTTTTAAAGCTTGTCCATTTTGAATGGCCCCAGAAATATCTTGGGAAGAGCAGAAATATTTGCCGGAAGCCAAAGCTGCCTCTCTAATCCTTCTGGACATGACTTATTGAGGTCCTTCTCACTGTGATTGTCTATTCTTTGTCGGCCTGCAAGCACAACAAGGCAGACATATGGAAAGGAAATGGAAAACTGAAGTGTAACGTGGATTCTAAAGAGGCGGATAGAACAGGGACCACCATGCGCCTGCACAGGCAGATGGGGAAAAAGGAGTAGAGTTAGCTGTAAATTTGTCTTTAAAGTTTCTATATGTAACTTTTAAATGTTTCTGAAACTGTGTAATTTTTCCGATTTTTGAAGCGACAAAGGCTGTACGGCAGGTAAACGGTGCTCCAGAGCACACATTCTGAAGGGTCACAGATTTTTGTGTAACACTGGAAAAGCCTGTAATTGTGTCTTTCTTTACTTTATTGTGATTTCTTTATATAGGCCTAATTGTATTTTAATTTTATTTCACAAGCTATCTGCTGTAGTAAGGGCTCATACTGAGGCAGGGCCATCATAGAAAAAGAAATTTAAATGCAGACAAGGTAAAAGGGAAAGTAAAAAACAACGGACAAAACCGAGCCCACCTCGGTGGGGCTTTTAACAGATGCAGCCAATTACGGATGTGTAAATGATTCAACAACGTCCCTGAATTGGCCCTTATGTATGCAATATGTAATTTTATCCATAAAGTTCCTTTCAATGGGCAATGTGGTTGTACGCCAGTAGTCTAGATTAAATTACATCCACCTTCCATTTACGTCCCTTGTCCCCCTGTACTTGTGTAAAGCGTCCTTGGGTTTCATGAGATGCGCAATATAAGTTATTACCACGTTATTACCTCTGCTTCATATTTATGCTAAGCTAATTGCCTGCTTGGTCTAGCTTCATATATAGTGAACAGACTTGACAGTGGAATTAATCTTCTCTTCTAACTGTCGGCAGAAAAGCAAATAAGGGTATTTCCAGAAATGTCAACTATCTGTTGAAACTAAACCTGAACAGAGAATAGTATATTAGTGAAAAGCAAATTAATAAGTAGGTAGCTGTGAGCAAGAATGGCAGTGAAATAACCATCTATGTTCAAGCTGCCAGAGTTTAGGAATGGATGTGAGGTTTGGGGGAATGAGTCTATTACCACATATCTGTGAACTATTTCCGTCTGTTTTAAAGAGGTGAACAGTGTCCTTTTTGCAAAATCCAATAGACTAGAACAATACATGTAACCATGGGAACTGTGCAGCTTAAAGATGGTGACAGCTTAAAAACCATAAACATTACAAATGCACGAATAAGACTAAACTTTCACTGATGAAAACTAGACTAAAATGGCTTAAGTTTTTGCTGACTGAAGGTAGATTACAACTATGAATTTTTAAAATAAACACATTTGTCCAAACACTCACATTAAATAAAAAGAAGACAGCTTAACTCTACGTTACATCAACAGTGTGCGCCTCATAAACACAGCTAAGCACCCGCGGTACGGCGAGCCAGCCAGCAGCAAGCCAACTGATGATGTGGCTGCATCATTACCCACACCCTGAGAGGCGAGGAGAGGCAGGGAACTCTTTACCTTAGGCCTCTCCATTCATGCCCCCTTCCACACAATTCAATTAGATCACTGTTGTTTATGAGCAGTTCTGGCCCATTGTAATGCCGTTATTGCTCCCTCTGTTTGGCATTAGCTGCCCTTCAGTGGACCTGGTCTTCTAAATGTCACCGAGCTTATGACTTACAGTAGGAGATAATTAAAGAATGTTTAGAGATGCTCAAGACACAGTTCAGTGGTTACAGGTTTTAATGAGGAGCGTTGTAAGGCCTTTAATAAAGACCAGGACCTTTAACAGTTTGAACAACAATCGCACAGATGCTGTAATGGATTAAACCTTACCTGATCTCAGTTGTCAACATCCGATACATGGTTCTCTATCTGAAAAGGTGAGAGAGGAAGTTAAAATCACAGATACAATGTAGCGTTTCAAACTGAGCACACAGGTTGTTTTTCATCTTTTCTAAAAGGTCATTGCTGATAACATGAGCAGCCATGCCAACCTACGAGAACACTCTTTGTGGTACACTATCACCATCTGTGACCTTCAGGAAACAAATCTCCTCCACCATGTCTCTGAAAAATAATGTCTTCCATTAGCTTGGGCACCAAGCTTTCATCAAGGATAGCCTGGCCATGCTCGCTGGCCTACTGGCTAATAAATATAGCATAATAGAGAAAGCATGGTCAAAAGCAGGGTCACCCTGCACAATGAAAGGAAGAATAATAATTTAATCTTGATGATTCCATTTGAGTGTGTGGAGTCTGTATAAGATGGACGCTTCAGTGACACAGTTTTATTATTCAAATCACAAAATGGAAGAAAATTACATTTCTTTTCAAAGAAAAACAACAGACAGCCTTCATCAGACACCTGTCTGGTTTTAGTCCAACTCAAACATTCATCTTTCATTTGTTCCATTGGAAACATAATTTTTGGAGGTAACTCAAAGTTAATTGCAGCCTTGGATTAAATATTTGTTAGTCTGGATCAACAACAAATCATTTCCTGCAATGTGTGTTGAAGTTGTCTAACTCCATTCTCTTCGGGAACCAACAACAAACGTCGAGCTAGCAAGCTACACGCCAAAAATGGCAAATTTGGAAGAACATTTGGATCATTCCAGTCCATGCAGATTTGATCTTAAAAATGCTGCTCTTTGTTTCTTGAGTCATCTGCTTTAATTATAGCCACTGTGTGTGTGTGTGTGTGTGTGTGTGTGTGTGTGTGTGTGTGTGTGTGTGTGTGCGGTCTTGTTTAACTATGTTTGTAGGGTCCAAAAACCGGGAGATGAGTATACTTGTGGGGTCCCGACAGCTTTGTGGGGCCAAAATGCTGGACCCCAAAAGTTTAAAGGGCTGCTTGAGGGTTAAGACTTGGTTTTAGGATTAGGGTTAGGGTAAGGGGCTAGGGAATGCATTATGTCAACGACGGGTCCCCACAAACCTAGTGCCACAAACGTGTGTGTGTGTGTGTGTGTGTGTGTGTGTGTGTGAGTGAGAGAGAGAGAGAGAGAGAGACAGAGAGCCTGGGCTTTGTGAGGGGCTGTGGAGAGCCTCGCCGGCACTGTTTGAGCAGGGGTCAACAGGGAAGAACTGTCAGTCCACGCACTCTCACCATTCACTCATGTGAAGCCCCACTCTCTTAGATCTGTGGCCATGAATAATTCTGGAAAATTAACTTTCGGAGAGCAAAGACTGTCTGCCCCCTTGAGATCTCCCAAAGTGCCCTGCTCTCTCCCTCCCCTGTCAGGCCTGTCAAGACGTTTCTCCTACCAGATGGTGGCTGCCATCCTCGTCGTAGTCGTCCTCGCCGCCATCGGTCATCTCTCCTGCCTCCATGTCCAGCGCCCCCTCACCAAGCTCCTCCACCGAGTTTTCAGCCGTCTCAGATACAGACTCCTCATGCAGGGAATCACAGTTGTCCTCGTACTTTCTCTGAGCTTCTAAGTGAGAAAGAAGGGCACAGAGAGTCATTTTTTTCCTTAGTTCACACAGCAGTAGAAAAGCTACTTGGCTGCCTTTTTCTGTTTTCAAATTCTGTGCCCCCACTAGCGATCCCTAGAGGCTGTGCTGCTCCATACCCTCAGCTGAACAGAAGTACTTCAACCTCAATAGACACTCTTATTTTAACCAATGCAGCTGTCTACACCAGCTGCTGAATTGTTGAATTTCACACAAGCCATACGAGCACAACTGCATTCAAAAGCATCCATTTTTAGGTTTCCACTTAACCCACATGACATGAATGAAGGACTGCAGTTGCTTCAGGCTCCTTTTTCTCTATAGACGTAAGTTGTTAGCGCTCAATGCTAAGAAGTGCCCAAAATCTTGGAATTCCACTGAATGCTACAATGTTGGGAAATAAAAGTACACTTAGAAATAAACTTATAATAGGTGTTTTCTGTATATATAATATATAATAATATATAATATATGTATGCTAGCTGTAACCAAATAACACACAAACCACGTCTGTGGAAAGGTTTCTGTGTTTGTTCAGAACTCTATTTTTATTCATCTGTATGTTTTATGATGCAGATTCATAGAGCTAAGGAATACGAGTGAATTTTTTTGCTCAAGTTGGAACCATTTTTTTTGTTGCAAGGATGTGTCTTTGTGCAAATTTACATGGCAACAGGCAAATTCTCCTCTTTTCATTAACTTTGTATTCAATTGCCTAAAAATTCCCTTTAGTTTGTCTGAACACTGTAAATAAATTAATATCCATAATAAATTACACCATTATCATGGCATTTGAATTCTTTAATTAAAAACAAACTGGGAGTTAAAGTGTAAATTTGATTAAATGCATAAAAAAGGAGCTGAAAGTTATTGCTGTGGGCAAAATATAGATGGATAGATGGATGGATGGATGGATGGATATTTATTGATCCCAAAGAAATGGGAAATGATGGTGTTACAACAGCAAACATACATCAGTCACAGATTATAAATATAAATGAAATACTAGGACACAATATACATACATACATACATACAATATACATGAAATATTAATAGTTATACAAATATAAGAAAAAAATATTTGAATATATACAGGATGAAAAAAACCCAAAAAAACCCACAAAGTTGCAAGAATGCATACTGTATTTTCCTGCAGAAATCATCAATCAGCTTTGCTTATGTAGATAAACACATGAAATCTATGGTTCAATGCTTTTGACTATCCTGTTTACAGCTGATTCAAAGCTCCCCTGTGTTTACTGAGACAAAGACAGAAGACCACATTTCCTCCCTGGTGTTTTTCTAATTGATTACAAAATCACAGCACCAAGAGATTCATATACAGATGGGAGAAATCAAATATGTCAAGCAATAAAGATTCCGCGGCAATTAAATACATTTGTGAGGTAAATGACCATGGCAACTGGCCCTTTTAGCAATTTATGACCTTTTTAAACATTTTTGCATGCCTCTAGTTGCTTGATATAAACAACCACTTCCTTCTAACCAGAAAGCCTTGGATTTGTCATTGTTAGTTCTAGACACTAGTTAGTTTTTATTCTCACTTGGAACAAATCACAGACAGGAGAAAAAGCTCCACAGTTGAACACACCATTGCCTGGTGTTTTTCTAATCCAAACTACATACACAACATTGAATTAAGTCTAAATGACCGTCACAGTGAGCTGCACTCTGGATGTCCTTTAGTGTAGGGCATCTTTAAAGACCTCCCATATAAACTGAGCCAGCATGGCGTTGACACCTGTCTGCTGTTATGATAGAGAGCTCTACTGCTCTTATCTCGCACAATGTCATGAGGACTTATGGCCAGCATGTGTGCTTAATTTCCCCCCCTCTGTGGTTGGTGTCCTTTCCCTTTCTCTCGCGGCTAGCTCTGATTTGTCTGTCTGTTTCTTACCGGACTCGGCTCTCTGCTGCTTCTCGATCTTCTCCAGGCGTCCCAGCAAAGAGTTGATCTTCAACTTGATCTGAGTGAGCTCCCGTTTAATAGTCTGAAGCTGGTCCGTCTTCACTGCTGAGGGACAGAAACAGATTTATAGTTACTTGAAGTTGAGTTTGTCCTAATTTTCACTGTGCACTCATTTTTATTAAGGCTGCTTCATAAAGTTTTATCGCAGACGGCATGCTGTCATCTGTTAATGCTCTTAGTTTTGGATATCATGTCATCACTCTGAGTCACACGTTCCTCCTCAGGGAAGAACATCTCCATCTGGCCGACTGCAAGGTTTCCCTGCTGAAAATGTGGACTTGCTGCTTTCAATTTGAAGATTAGTGTATAGCTTACGCCCACCATGCTGTGCAGTTTTGCTCAAGTTTTGCTTAAAAATGCCAAAATCTGAACAAACTGTATGCTACCTTTCAGTTGGCATTCGATGCTTACATAAAACATGGAGATTGTTGTAGGATATAACCTGCTTGCTTAGTGCATATTATATTTATTAGGGGAAAGTGTTGCATTTCAAAAGTTATAATCCGTAAGATTTTCATGAAAATTATGGCACCATTCAATTTACTGTTGTTTCCATTGTCAGGAGTGACAAAGTCGTTATCATTTACTTTTGCCTTGCTAAAGGTTATTTTGCTGTCTGTTAATCCAGGGCATTTAAAGAAAGACTAAAATTTCACTTTGATGCTCGACACGTGTGTTCAGGACACTAAACTGGATAAAAAAAATTGAAAAAAAACTATGCCTGATCATTGCCTCACTAATGGTGCCGCATGAGAAACAGGGGCAGAATCACCTTCCCACAGCTTCTGTTTAGTCAGTAATTACTATCTTCTTTATGATTTGTCTTACACACAGTGCACAATTTACAATAGATATATGAGCTTTTGATAAATGAATAACTGTATCATACTAAAGTTTATATGATAATAAAAAAAATGTATCTGAAGGATGTTACCATTAATTCAAACTGCCCTGTCTCAGTTACAATAAAGTGTGTAGTCCTTAGCAGCTTGAACTGAAAAGAATAAAAAATTTAGACCATACAAATAATAACATAAACTTATTCCCTAACCCTCGGCAGCTGAACTGTGTCATCCGTTGAGAGGAAGGGAAAAACAGACACCAGAAGTTGAGAAGAAATCATACAATTCTCTTTCTGACACCTTTCAGATTCTGTTAGGGCTGTTAAGAGGATGGATGAGCGCTCGGTAAACAAACCCACAAGTTCCTGTAAAGCTGCAGCCGGATAATCAGAGGCGGGAGACATGCAGAGAATCAAAACATTACTAGTCTGGTATCATGTCTGCATGTAGCTCTTTGAGCTAGTTTCTTTGATTGTATGTACACCCACCACACATCACAATGTAGATTCCCTCCTATGTACATTATGTGCACCATTATAAATGTGTGAGCTAAACCAATGCATAAAACATGAACATCTACGGCTAGAGAAGATGTCAGTGTGTGATAGAAATTTCTGACATATTAGCTCGCTGTAAACTAGCTTCCCTGAAAAAGGACATTTTAATCTTTCACAAGAATTCATGCTGAAACACAACACTGCCCCGGTAAGATCCAATGCATACTGTATACTATTTGCCAAAATGTTACTTCTTTCAAATGGAGCAGGATGATTAATGTGTGCATGAGAAAGAGAGAGAGAAAAGGGGTATATAATGCCACACTGAAGGCAATACACAGGTTATGTGTTTGGACATCACAAGAATGAATCTCATGCTGCTACGTTAAGCACCCATCAACCCTAAAGCTACAGAGAAGCAGAAAATCAACCTTTCTGGAGGAGCAAAAAAGGAGAAAATAGTGAATATACAATGATATCTTGATGGTAGGACACACTAAAGTGTCTATCTCCTTCTCATTATCACCTGCATCCATGTGGACACACTAACATCCATGAATGCACACACATGCACACTTTCTTATCGGAGCTCGCTTTGGGCAGCTTACTAGATGATAAGAAAGTGTGGAACAGTTTTTAATTTATCGCTGCCTCGAAGGTTTTTTTTCTTCCCTTTTGTGCTATCAGTCACATAAGCTGCAGAGAGACATACATATCCTAATCCAACATCATTTCATCAACACAGCACCTTTTAAATAGCTTGTGTTAAAGAAAAGGAAGACAAAAACACCATTGTGATTTAATAAGCATTACTAGATTCGGGTGTGGGTACTGGATCTAATTTTAGGAACTCATGATGAGCTGACATTTTTTTCAAATAGGGAATAGTGAGAAACTAGATGATAATTAAAGCAGACAAAGAGTTTTGGGGCTGATGATGATGTAATTCCAACTCTAAATACTGTACCAGCTTTGGCAGATGAACATTAGGATGATTCTGGGAGCCTGAGTTTAAAGACATTATAGAAGAAAACATGATTTTGAAACACTCTTTATTACTTTTTAATGCACTGATGTACTGTACACCTACTAAACATCCATATCTGAATACTTTTAACAAGCAGCAGCCTGAGTATGAGCAATTAGGGGGGTTGTTGCATTGTTTAGGATGACATACTGGTGAATTTTTATTTAACTTTAACAAACTACGAATCGTCTGAATGGACAAGTAAGCCTGATCATGTTATCCAGTAAACCATTTAGAGATCTTAACATCACTGTGGAAAAACATGCTTTTTTTGTCACAGGCGTTCATACAAAACCAACCAAAAAGTGAGAAGAAACCTTACATGTTCACCACCACTGTGCCTCTGTAAATACATGTATTTATATTTATATTTTACAAAGAAAATGGCGATGCTTTCAAATTCCTTTAATAGTCCAATTAATTGTCCTACACCCAATCAAATTCAGTTTATTATTTGAGCATCTGATTCCAGTAACTTTTAATAAACAACTATTTCAATTCTAAAACAGATGATTCAATTTAGTTTCTGTTGATCAGCTAATTGATTATTGCAGCACCAGTTCATTATCACTGAAGAACAATTCAGACTTTTTGATAGTGAACTCCAAAAAGTTGCCTCTCAGAGGGGAACATAATCCAACTTTAAAATGACCAGGGAACAAACACTATCATATTGTCATTTGGGAGCTTGTAAAAAATAAATTGATCTTTTATTAAAAAAATCAACTGTTATTTTTCATTTCTTTAATATTTCGGCAGTTGAGTAAAAGAAAAAAAACATGAAGAGACTCTACATTCAACATGAAGCTCCCAGGAAATACAGTACTTAATACGATTGTTTCCCATTCTTGATGCCACCTGCGACTTCACAAAATAGAGCACTGATTGAAGATGAATCCATCATTCAATTATTTCTATAATAGACAAAAAAAGACAAATCCTGTCTTCATAAACTGATGATCAACATTGTGCATCAAAGAGGGTTTAATCTGGAAAACACAAATCTATCCATCCTCGTGACACCTGCATTTTTCCCTGTTGAGTTCATTATTCCTAGTTCAGCCCAAGTTGTTTTAAAACTGCCCACACTAACCCACCCTGCAGTTTGGACAAGCTGACCTTGTTTTGCTGTCCAATCTATTTAGGCCAAAGTCAATACAAACAGTGACTTTTCACAGTACCGGATGAGGCAAATTAGTCTCCCAAAACACTGCTTAGATAGAGGAGAGAATTCATTGACTCTGTCAAAAAAGAGGATGGGAGAAGGGCTCCCCCCCCCCCTTTCTATAATACCAAATGCAACTGGGTCTTCCTTACAGTCCTTACCAAGCTGCTCGTGCTGATAACACTGGCCTAGACAGACAACAATGGGATAAACACTGTAGCCAATTACACAGGCTACAGATAGAGACTAACGTTTAGGAAAACACAGCTGACCGCAGCTCCACAGAGATGGCCCCAATCTCACATTAATTACATTTAAGACATTTTAATGCATCACCAGTTAATCAGAAGAGCGAATGAGATCAGAAGGGTTCCTGGGTGACAGGAATGAATAGGTGTTGCTCGCAAAGCTTGGATTATATTTATGTTTGCGGTTCAGTGTTTTGCTCTACATAGCAGTGTGGCTTTTTACAGTGGCACAGCTGAATCATGCCATTGCTTTCTCCCTACTCAGAGTCGTGGTTTTGAGATTTGCTTTAAGCCTTGAAAAGGACAGAATGCTATCAGCGTAATTAGGCAGTGTCCTTTTTGAAAAAATAAAAATGAAATGAAAGGAGCGTCTGAGTAGCAAAGTGTAAACACAAGATAAGTAAAAAAGCACCTTATTGTACGTACGTTTGAGCCCGGATGAGGGAGGTCTGGAGGATGAAGAGGAGGAAGAGGAGGATGTTTTGATGGGGAAGGAGGTCTTCCCGCGGCGGGAAGAGGGAGCGAGCACTCTGGAGCGTTTGACAGGAATCACGGCTCTTGGTGGGGGGGGCACTCTGCCATGGTAGTCAAAAAGCCTTAAAGAAAAAAATACATATATTACATTTCTTACACTTTTTCTATAAGTCACTGTCTTTTATAAGAGGCCCTAAAGCATTCAGAAAGTACCCATCTACTAGAGCTGAATGTTTTTTCCATTTATTTCTCCATCACCTCTTTCTAAAGCCTATTATCTGTTCCCAGTATAGTATTTCAAGATAGATTTTCCATGGATTTCTCTTGGGTTCTTTCCCTCAAATGGTACACATAAAACAAAAGACAGACATTAAAGTTGAAATCTACCACCATCCCTCTTTCGTACAACTACCTAGGCCATTACGTGCATGCAAATAATCTCTTCACATATCTTTTGAAAGTGAAGAGGATGTAAAGTAGAGGGTGCTAAATGTCAAATGAAGGTATCAGCTTTGACTGGTCTCGTGACAGCAGATATGTCACTGCTCTCAACAAGTTTGACATTCAGAAAATGTCTAAGCAGTCCGATCACTGATAGATAAATGAGAGAGAAAACAAGACTACTTCTTCATCTTTTGTTGCCTTTCCAAAACCTAAACACAAGCTAGAGAAACAAATGTGTTTATCTGCAATTTTACCCTGCAATTGTTAGTTTGTCTGGTTATCTAGCTCACTACAGAAGTATCTGAGGAGTAACTGTTACTTCCATGGCCAAGGAGTAGATCATTAACTAGCTAACTACAATAATTTGTGAGGGAACAAACTATGTACCCCCCCAAAAAAAAGCAACTAGCACATCCACTGTATTTTCCAACTGTGTGGAAGCTGGTCCTGGAAGCTATCAGAGTTTAGCGTAAAGTTAGCAGCTCTGTCCTAAGCTAAGGTTTACCAAAATAGCATTATGTTTGCCAAATACCTAGGTTAATTTTCTCTTGTAAGGTCAAAAGTAAAAACTATTAGAAGAAATTAACAAAAATTCCAAATAAAAGCACAACATGTGTAACTTAAGCAGCCAAACTTATGTTAGCACAAAATGAAAGTTTAACCTTACAATGCTGTTTCTCATGTCTACGTCTTCAACATGGATCACCAACTGGTGAGGATGCTAACATTTGTCCTGGGGCACACTTTTAGCTCAAACATATTTATATAGCTATTAAGTGCATATTTACAGTAAGAACTCTTTTTAAGAGTGTTGAAGTCAGCTGAGAATCTTCAAAAAGCAACCAATTCTGTTAGCAAGCTAACGTTATCTTAATTAGCTAGCTATAGCTTATAAAATCTGCTAGCTAAAGTTAGATATTAGAATCCTGCTTTTGTCTACCTCTGTCTGACACCAAAAACCTATAGTTTAGAAAAAATACTATACATTTTGAGGGGCAAATACACCACTATTAGCATTATAAAACATATGTGCAGAGTGAGAACAGAAAGCTTGCGACATAGCCACATTAAGTAAATCAGATGGGGCTTAGCTAACGGTCCGTTGTTTCCTTGTTCTATCTCAAATTTTATAACAATAAAGATGTGAATTATACATACCTGGTGTAAAAATCATCCCTGTAGTACTCGTAATCAAATTCATAACCGCTATGAGAGAGAAAAACAGAGAGATGGATGGTAAGGAGGGCGCAGAGAGACAGGGAGAAACAGATAAAGAAAGAGATGGGTTTTATTAAGACCAGCCTTTTGGATCTGTCAAAAATAAGCAAATCAAACTCAAGCTGTTTTGACTGGAACGGACACGCTGTAGTTAAGGCCCTAAAGCTCACTGCCTGAGCCACGCTGGCATGCAAAGACCAGAGATCAACAAGGAAAAAAAAATTAAGTTTCAAAATACATTCAAAGAATTTTTTTTTTTTTCTTAGACCCTTGAGAGGAATGGGGATGGCAACTTATTTATAATTCAGGGAGAGAAATAAAATAAAGAGAAGAGGAGCAAAGAAGGAGCTGTTTTGAAATGCTGCTATTCTCAGAGGACTTTTAATTAGTATTAATGTATTACTATTTTAATTTAGAGTGGTGTCGTGTTGGTTTTTGCCTCTTCGGTTCCTGTTCCATAATTACCATATTACATCCTGTCTGTTTTCATGGACAGCTATACAATGCAAATGAGGGTTGATAATAACCCAATGCACCAACTAAAACACTTTTAAGACGTGCTATACAATTTACAATTCTGAAATAAATAAATTGGTGGGAATATAGACTTTGCGAATGAACAAACTATCAGAGATTGTAAAAAAGTGTTCCAGTGAATAGAAGGAAAAAAACATGCCTGTCTCACTGTCATATTAAACTGCAGTAAACAAGC
Source organism: Etheostoma spectabile (assembly GCF_008692095.1). Lineage (NCBI taxonomy): Eukaryota > Metazoa > Chordata > Actinopteri > Perciformes > Percidae > Etheostoma > Etheostoma spectabile. The sequence goes on from NC_045754.1 coordinate 7,752,280, forward strand.
ACTGCTTTGATCTGTTTGTGACCAGAGATGTGTATGGGGCAGAAAATCAGGGTCATGCTTAATGAAGCTTATATAACAGCATTTCCCTTGAGCTTTACAGGCCTGTGCCAAACAAACTCCAATCAAGGCTAAGAAATATTGTATTAAAAACTCAATTAGAAATTCAAGGTTCAAAAGAAGAAGAAAAAAGAGAACATAATAGGAATCCTCACATGCAAACTATTACTCTACATTTACATCAGCAGGTGGGAGCAGGATGTAAAAGCTTTGCATGTGAAGGAGTATGTTGCAGAGAGAGCGAATCTTACCTATAAACAGCTGACAGCTGCCGTTTGGAGCCGGCTTTGGGCCTGTATGGCTTGGGTTCGCCTGCCATGTTTATGTCTGCAAAAACACAAACACAGACAAATCTCTTGTCAAACTTGCATCACAGTGAACTATACATATTTCATGAATAAATAAAAATGTACTGGTAACATGTCATCATTCAATCTGTTACACCCCCCCCCCCTCCCAAAAAAACAAAGAAGAAACAAACAAACAAAAAATATTTGCTATTTCAATTTTGAAATACATTCCATATGCTCTCCATGCGCTGATGAAGGCAATGAGGTGTGGCTTTCAGCCGCAGTAGTAGCCAGTAGAAATTTAGTAAGGGCGTTTTCACACCAACAGCCTTTAGTTTGGTTGAATCAAACTAGGGTTTGTTTGCCCCGCTGGTGTGGTTCGGACAATCAAACTCTGGAGCGCACCAAAAGCGGACCAAACGAGCATACCGAGACCTGCTTGAAGAGGTGGTCTCGGTACACTTTCAATAGAACTCTGGTTGATGAGCTGGTTTGACCACTACACCAGAACACAGGACCTTCTTCCTGTATTTAATTTCTTAAAACACAAAATACTATAGCTTACAAGATCGTAGTGTGTTAAAAACTATTTTTTTTAATGTTTTCTGCTTATTACTGCTAAATAGGCAGGTGCAATTATAGTGTAAGTGTTACTATATGTATATAAATTCATTAAAAGTATTTACTGGACATGCCACTAGAGTATTAGTGGCAATTAACACCAGCGTGTCCTCAGCTGCAGTGTAACTTAATTTAAAAGCAGAGAACTGTGTTTTTTTGTTGCATTTGTGATTGGAGTTTTTGTGTGCTTTTCTTTTTGCATTGTTTCTTCTTCTGAGTCGAGACTGGAGACCTTGTCACCATGCACTGGAAAGATTAGATAATGAAATTCTTATTGCAAGGCAAGAGAGAATTCTTGAACACATAAAAACAATAAAAACCAATAACCATACAAAAGAAAACTCCCCATCAAAAGGTGGATGTTTGGAGAGCTTTGATTTATAGCCGGCTGTTTGTTCTTTGTGTAAAAAATGAAATAAAAAATGTTACCATCAGGTGAATAGTTTTGTGACTAGGCTAGTCATTGATGCAGAATGTTTCAATTGCTATCTGTGCATTGCCAAGGGTGTTCCAAGGTCCTTGTGTCTGGCTTCCGGGAGAGCAGCCAGTGGATCATAACAAGCACCCGGTTCAATAGTAAAACACTCAAAAGGTGAGAAAAAGACTCCAGAAACTTTATGGATGTGGACATTAGGATATATCCATGAAGTCAAAGTAGAGAAGGGTGCAGGAGAAGAACACTTCTAACTGGACTTTACAATTCAAAGCAGCATTCACATCCTTATCCAATTTCAGGTGCGCTATACAATAGGGCTTCACGATTAATGTATTTCGCAACTGCGATGTCACTCTATGCAATTTCATGACAGCACAGTATTTAGGATTTGTGCACTGCAGTCTCCAGTGTATACATAGACAGTATGTCTTAGATATCACAGAAGAACCTTTTGCAAGCATCTGCATGCAACAAGGTACTGCGAAGGGCCATTTCAAAAATGAGAGAACAATAAACCAGTTTAACAGGGTGTCCTTGAGAGATGAAACCCAAACGTAGCCTCGGCTAAGTGTCTTATAGGTATATAGATCACTTAAAAAGGCACTTTCTGACCAATTTTTTATTTTATTTTTTGCATGCAGCTAGGGCTGGACGATATGGAGGAAATTGAATATCACTATATTTTTAACCAAATACCTCTATGTCAATACCACAACGATATTATAGTGTTGACTATTGGTGCTTTCACAAAATATTTACACAATGAGATTTTTGATAAATAATCATGTAGATATATTGACTAAGTGGGTAAAAGCAAATAATAGAACAGTTACAACAGTCTGGTAAGTTCAGAAAATGACATCACTTTACTGTAACGCAGCCTTTCAAACCAGGAAAAGACACCACATATGCCATTTTACAATTTTCAAAATCTAAGACGATATCTAGTCCCATATATCAATACAATATCAATATATTGCCCAGCTCTACATTCAGCTATGTTCTCACTATCATTTTGTTCCTTCCAGCAATAAACATTTGCCTAAAAGACTTATGCGTTACCTTCCTGTGGAAGTGCCCCAATCCCCGGGAGTGGAACTGCACAGGGGTGAAAATAAGCTGCAGGCAAACTCTTGCCTCCTTCTCCCAGTGGCTGCTCTCATGAGAAAATGGATTAAACCCTGGTCTGTTTGTATACTACCTACTTAGACAAGCTAAAATACAGACTTTATACACAGAGCTGCATGACCAAATGAGTGTGTAAGTGTGTTTAATGTGCGTGTTGGGATTGACCGTGATGCTGATTTAGGAGATATTATTATGATTGTGCTCATTAACCTGAAGGTTCATTCAGAGAGGAAGACCAACCCTTAGCCCACATCAATCCTGCTTTATACAACTGGGATCCAAAACCTCAAGCAATCTAAAAATCCCCTGACCCCAGATCTTCTTTCTTGAACACAGACAGTGTTACAGTATGGTTCATACATGGTTGATTCATTTATGATGGCCTCCAAAAAAGTGAAAAGCCCTGTGTTAATGCAGGCACTGCTTTAGACAACAGATGCTCCTACAATAATTCAGGACTTCAGTTGGGACTTCAATTATGACTGCACCTTAAGACTATGTATTACTGCATAAGCAGTCAATAACTTTTCCAATAATTGTTTTTATAATTGAAAAATGCCTTACACAAGTCCCTAACCAAATATGTGACCAAAATCCTAAAGATATTCAATTTTCCAAACATATAAAAGCAAAGAAATCATGTTAGAACCTGCAGGTGTTTGCTTGACAGAGAAAAAACACAGTGTGTGATATGTGTGGTGGTTATGTTTGTCTGTCAGAGACATCAATTACAACAGATTAATGACTTAAACAATGAATCCATCCACACTGTTGATATTCACTGTTTCAGCAGAAGAACTTTACTCAAATGTGTTTTTCTCAGACAAAAGTATATAGAAACTATTTTAATTGGTTGGTTTGTAAAAACCAAAGGCATAATGACTACCAGCAGCTTTGGTACAAAAGCACTGCATTGTCCTTGTTTGCACACTTCTGTAGATGGGATTCTATGAGCACGGGGGGCATGTTTATATGTTTACATGTTTACTTCTGTTAGTGTGAAAAGAACCTACAAGGAGCTGTTAAAGATTTCTGATGCAGTTTTTAGCAGAATACTTTGTATCAGTGCAGCACTAAGGACTAAGATTGGTATGAATGAGATGCACCCTGGGTCATGGACCAAATCCGCGTGCTGTATTCAGTTACTCTCCTCTTTCCCATTGGTTTGTCTGCTTGCTCAATCGGCAGCTCGGTCAGAAAGGGATGGGGCGGAGCTGTCTGTGGTGCTGAACGAAGGTTTTTTTTTTATGGTCTGTTGCACTGCTCTGACTGGGCAGCGAATAAAACAAAAGGACTCGACCTTGCAGCTGTGTGAACATACACATGATGCAATTTGAATTTTGCAGCCGTGAAATTATTCATAAATGTGTTTGAGCTCAACTCCAAGCTTGACTTTTCTATCTCTGAGAGAGGGAGGGTGTCTGCCTGCTTGTAGATACTGAAACAAACACAACACAGAATAAATATTTAAGGCGACAGGGTTATTGGCTGAGGAATCTGGGGAGAAAAGGTTCTGGAGGTAAATTGCAGTGAATAGACAAAGGCACAGAGCGTAAGTAATCACTGAGGACAGGCCGGTGTTCCTCTGTCAAGAAAACAAGGATCCGTGACTCCCCTAAGCAACATGCCCATGTGTTTTATTGGGTCTCATTTGTTGCCTTACATCTCTGTCTCCCTCAGACTACTCTTGCTCATGCTTCCTGTTCTGCCCTCGGCCTCACCCAATTCTTCAGCATCTCTTTCTCTGTCTTCATTCCTCTCACTTTCCTCACCTGCCCTTTCCTCACACAAGACCATTTCTAACCCCACCTCGCTCTCCGTCACTCTCTCTCACATTTCATAATTCTTCATGTTTCTCCGTGTGCACGGAGGAAGCTCACCATGAGACATTTCAGTGCCGAGCATCACCTGTGAGGGCTTTTTCTTTTCGACACCTCCGGCCAACGAAAACTTTGCAAATCTTACTTCTCCCATCATTTCATTAGCAAGGGATGAATACCAGCCGAGCAACAGAAGTCAAGGCTTTGAATAACTCAGGGCTATAAACTCAGCCATATGGCAACATATTGCAGGGGAATCACTTGGATGCAAAAGTACTCCTGTGAAACTCAACAGGAACCCGAAAAACATAAGGAGAGGATGAGTCTTTGAGAGAATGCCCTGCCATCTCAGGAGGACACCTATATGTATATATTCCTGGAAGAAACATGAATGAAATACTGGAGCAGCCACAAAACCTGCTGTTCCTGCTGAAGCCACAACAAATCAGACCGTAATCTTTCCGGCTCTCTCGCTCGCTGTTTCTACAGTCTACCTTTTCTCTTCCTCTGACAAGCTGAGGAGGGAAAACCAGCTAATAGCCTGGGGCTTCAGGCTTTAGTAAGCTAACAATCATAGGTAGCAGGGGTGACCACAAGGTCAGAGGAAAGGAGCGACGGACATATTGTATGTCAACCATTGAATCTCTTTGTATTATTGTGGAGAGAGTGACGGAAGGACAAAACAACATCTATTTCTCCTGACAGACACTATTCTCATCAGCTAGAACGCTGTGCTATTGGAGTAATTGCAGTTCAATCACTCTGCTTTCAACAGCTCGTTTTGCACAGGCTTTTTACTTTCAAATGTGTGGTGATGTCTAAACGTGGCAAGCTCCGTCTATCAATGTCAGTCATCATCAAGATAAAACATTCCAACTGCATTGCTCATTAATAAATACAGGCTCAATACCATTTGCATCTAGGGCAGAAATTTGATGCAAGCTCCTTAGACCAAAGCTACACCAATTTATACCAACTGTAAGGCTGAAAACGCACCAACATTTGCAAATCATTTGCATGCCAAACTCCAATACTGGTACAGAAAACCCAGCCGGGAAAAACCAAGCTGGTTTTTCTTGGTTTCTGCTCGGACACCTGCTGTAGTGCAGCACACAAGCTATAATTGACAAAACAAAATGTTGTGACTCCATTATCACATTAAATATGTCTGAGGCATCATACAGAAACAGGAAGGGATTCAGCCTTTTGCTTTAGAACAAACACGCCATTTACCAATCGTTCTGGAGTTTGTTGATTTTTATAACAAGAGATTATACGCATGCAAGGCCAGTGAAAATGTTACAGTGGTTACTTTGTTTGTATATCTGTTACTTATTCAGTCACACCTTCAAACTAGACCAACTCATTTTGGAACAGTGTTCGAGTGCTGCTTGCACAGTGACTGAATTAGTGGCTTAGGGGACAAAAACCGGTCTTCGCATCTTGCCCAAAAAGAGGTGAAAATTAGTGTGTCCACCAGGGTGTCATGCTTCTGTCACTGCCGATCAGGGTTGGAGACCATAAATGCCCTTGACTACTGCAGAGTCATTTCTCCCACGAATGAATGCCGACTGTTTCCACTAAGAACAAAGCCAGATGTTAATCTGTGTTAGTGTTTCAGTCGGTTTTATCCTCTAGAGATCACAAATGTTTCTATGGAAAAATTATCCAATAATTATTGAGAAATGTCAGTTTGGCAGCAAGAGTTGATGTAAATTCTAATACAATATGTAGCTTATTTATTTGGTATTATTAACTCAAATCTGGTAACAAGGGTACCATGTTTTGAGCCCAATTGCTACATCAAAGTGTTCTGAATTCACTAGCACCTCTGACTGGCTTCTTCCCCGTAGCAGTGACCAAGGCAACAGTGGCTGAAGCTCATGTAAGTATATCGCAGACGTGCAGCACAGCGACCAGGTGATTGACTGCAATAAACTCCCTTTCAGACTTATCAGCGAGGACTTTCAAGGAATAAGGAATCTGTTCTTTTCTTCTTTTCTATTTCCAAAAACGGGGAAATTCCCCACGGACCAGAGCTGACGCCTCTACAACACATTTGTCACTTTTTCACTTTGCATGTTCTTTCATTTCATTCTCTTCCCCTCGCAAAAAGCAACAGTCTATTTGATGAGATGAACATTAAAAGGCGGAGAAAGAGAAAGACAGAGGGGCATGCAGAGGGAAATGCTGATCATCTCCTCATGGAACAAGAAACCCTGGCTACAATCTCCCCAATGTCTTAATTAATTAGACAAAGTATCTAATCATGCAAATTGCTCCTCGGAAGGACAGACGCAAGCAAAGAGACAAGAAGGGAGCGAAGGAGCTGAATCAAGCAGGTGATGGACGTGCGGATGGGACAGGTAGGGATGTGGGAAATGCGTCTGTACAAAAGGTCTTTGTACAAACTCCTCGCTGAATTGTGAAGCTGGACCTGTCTGTGAGGGAGGCAGGTGGTTTGAGATTAAGGATTTGCGGCATCACGCAGCACTGATGACCTGCAGGCAAGGCCCTGGCTGGTGTGGGCATCATAAAAACTCCAGATACGCCTTTCATCTTTGCTTCGCGGACATATTTCTGATAAGGCTATTTGGCAGGTACAGGCTGCCTTTCCACAAAATATCAGCGTGAATAACAATCAAAAATGCTATTCACAATGGATCTTCCTGCTCCATGCTGAATCTGACCTCGCATTTCATTCACTTCATTCCCATTAGCCTTGTTTTTACTTTTCTTCCCGGTCCCTTCAAACTGAAATAGCCATTTGCTCTTTTCCCTCTCAACACCTGCAGAAAAATAGTTTGTTTACGGACACCTCTTAACAACAGGAGCTGGTGTCTAATTACATGGAACATGAGTGGCGAGGAGACAGAGGGGCTTTCTGCATATCAAAGGTGCTCTTCTTGGAACCTTGGAAGAGTAAACATCAAACGGGCTGTTTAGGTGAGATGGGAAACAAAGGTTACAGTGAAGTGAGGTGGCCCTCTACATTTTCTAGTTTGGTTTTCAAAGATTTTGTTTGCACGTCGAATTCTTTAGCATTAAGTTGGGGCACAATTTTGAAATAGGCCATTTTATTTAAATGGCTAAGTTATGCTTTCATACAGTGAGACGATATATTGCTTTATTATCTCTGGTTGTTCAGGCGTTAGTCCAGAGGGAGGATGTTAAAAACCAATGAGCAACAATGAACTGCTATCTTTCTATATTTGATTTCCAAGCGATTTTTGCATCAACATGATGATAATAATAATAATAATAATAATAATAATAATAATACTAAATCATTTATAGAGCACTTTGTCATTCACGCAAAGCGCTTCGGGGGGAGGACTTCCTGCTAACACCACCAATGTGCAGCACCCATCTGGGTGATGCCCGCCAGCCATACGACGCCAGACGCTCACCACACATCAGCCTGGTAGAGAGGGAGGGGAACATATTTTAGTGGTGAGGTAAACCAGAGCACCCGGAGAAAACCCACACAGACACGGAGAGAACATGCAAACTCCACACAGAAGGGCCCGGAACGACCAGGGGTCAGACCCGGTACCTTCTTGCTGTCAGGCCCCAGTGTTAACCATTGGGCCACCGTGCTGCTACTTTGACTTGTCAGGTGTTTAATTTGTTGGGTATATGAAATTACGTTAGGGCTGAAACGAATAGTCCATTTATTAAGGAGACAACGTCAACAGAAAATAAATCAGCAGTTATTTTAATAATGTATCACTTCAGTTTGTTTTCTGGTGGTAGCTTGTCAAATGTGAGGATTTGACGCTCTTCTTTTTCATGCTTGATAGTATATGGAATAGATTTGGTCATATTGGTCAGATTGAACAATTCATTTAAAGATGTCACATGGGTTTTTTCCACTAATGTCATTTTATAGCCAAAACGATGAATCGTACTGTGTAACTGCATATGAACTGTGATGTGAGGATTTTACCCATAGTAGCCACACCCTACTCTAATGTATTAAAAGGCACATTAACATGAAAAATAACAAAACTTTTTCAGTTCATTTTGTGAATCAAGAGTTACACGTAGTAATTCATTGCAAGAAGAAGCACAAAATTAAGATTTGAAGCCTTTCATTCCTGCCGCCATATGAAATAACTACCAAGGTCACACGCTTCAACACACTGGTGCATTTTTGTTGAGCAGCAAATATCCCCTTTCATTTCAACTAAGAAAACATGGCTTGGTCTCAGTAGCTAGATTTGATTATTTGCAGAATCTGAAACAAGCTCGCAATGGATAATGCACACACATTTCACAGTGGATTGCTCTACTAAATGCAGAAAATAGACAACTAGCTTCACTGCACAAGCATCTTATTTCAGCTGTATATTCCACACCTTATTATCTTCATTGATTTATCTGTAAAAATAAATGATTTATTTAAAAGTGTAATCCATAAATGGCTGCAAAAAAGACAAATTCCCAAAGGGGGATATCTTGTTTTGTCCGACCATCATGCCAGAGTTTCAATTCACAATTATATAAAACAGAAGAACTGCGAATCCTCTTGAGAACCAGCAAATGTTTTATTTCATTCTCCTCTCCTCAGAAAGGCCAACTGTCTATTTCACAAGATAAAAACTAAAAGGCAGGGACGGACAAAGAATGAGAAAGCGGGAAACAGGGAGCTGTCAATCATCTCCTCATAAAACGAGAAACTCTGGCGACAATCTCCCCAATGTCTTAATTAATTGAACAAAGTATCTAATCATGCAAATTGCTCCTCAGCAGGCGAGACGTAAGCAAAGAGACAACAAGGGAGCGAAGGCGCTGAATCAGGCAGGTGATGGATGGAAATTCGTCACAGCTTTAACTTCAGCTTGGTCGTCACAAACTCCTGAAACTGGACCGGTCAGTAAGGAAAGTAGGGTTGGGTACGCATCTGAAGCAATATCAGTACCAATACCGGTACCTGAAATTCGGGACCCCACAGTATTTTATCCCAGTACTATCCTTCTGTAATTTCAAAAAAATATTTCCCTTGTACAAACAATTCCAAATCTATTTATCCTATTCATTTAGAACATTTTATTATAAATTTAGAATATTTTAAATTGACAGAAATTACATAAAACCAAAACCCCTCCCTCTCTCCTCCAAAACCCATCTCTACAACCTATTAAATTGAATAATTATGGGCGCCCAGATAGCTCAGTTGGTATCACGTGCGCCCATATATAGTTTTACTCCTCAACCCAGCCCTACGGCCCTCTGCTGTATGTCATTCCCCCCCCCCATCTCTCTCCCCTTTCATGTCTTCAGCTGTCCTGTCAAGACCTAAAATGCCCAAAAAACAATCTTTAAATTAAGTATTCAACTTTAAGCTCTTGTATTTGTATATTATTCTTTTTTAACCTATTTTATTTTCATCATGGCCTTTTTTAATTGCTCTTGAATGTTTCATGTAAAGCACTTTGAATTGCTTTATTGTTAAAAGGTGCTGTATAAAGAAAGTTGCCTTGCTTTACTACCTCAGCCTGTCAGTCAATCCCCAGGGCTAATAAATCACTGTTGTGCCTGCTTGTCCCACAGGAAGTGTAACCTCAACAGCACAGCGACTGCTTTCGGCTCACCATTAATATCATATCACAGCGAATGGTGTTTGAGTGAAGTTTTGAGAAACTGTAACCACACTTGAAACTACTTCATCAGCGTCATCACTCTCAGAGAGACTGCAAGTCTCTCTTGTAAACTTCCTGGGTTAAGAGGAGTTCTTTTACGGTGAATGAAAGGCTTGATCCGACAAAGTAGGTCATTGAATCAAATCAAAGCATTGACAGCATTGATGCTGCCAATTCTGGCGTTGTTTACATTTTTCTTCTTCTAGTTCATATAAATAGCAAAGTCGGTAGCTATTCAGAAGAAGACTGCAACTAGTGTCGTGAACACCACGCGCAAGTATAAATAGTTACAGCGCTCCCATGACGTCACATTTGCGCGTGACAGGCTGTCTGTGGTAGGTATACTGATTATTTTATATTCTCATCTGCCCATTATTTACGATTTATTTATTTAGTTCATAAAATGTTGGAAAATACACCCAAGTTGACATATTCCAATTGTTTTGTTTTGTCCAACCAATTTTCCAAAGTCCAATATTTAAGTGAATATCAAAGAAAAACAAGCAATGGTACCAATTTAGAGGCTGGAAACACTGATTTATTCTTAAAAAAAAATCAAAATAGTGGCTGATTTATTTCATTACTACTTCTGTGTTGTAAGCATTTTCCAAACTCATCCTCTTCAGGTTCAACATCGATAACCAGTGCCTCATAAATCCTATCCACCTTCCACTCTATAATACAGACTACAGTTCGCTGAACAGCCATTTTATTATATACGACTACAACATCTCAGTGAACATCCCATTACAAAACTGGAGCATCTCTCCCTCGGTAAACACTCGAGTGTGACTTTGAGTCTGCTGCCCTGCCTCGGCGCCTCTCTGAGGCTGCACGGACCAAAGTCCGAGGGGATCAGCTCATAATCCCCCCGGCCCTTCAGGCACCAGCAGAACCGATAAAGGCATGGCATCGGTGTGAGATCACATCCCTATGTGTGACCTGTAAAACCCAGCAAGCTGTCTCACGCGAGTCAACAATGATGCACTTCAGAAAGGGGACAATTAGGGTGTGTGAACATGGCACAGTGGTGAAGCTTAGCGGTGGGTAGCGAGGCATCAAAACAAACAGCTCGCAGTCAGTCGTTGTCACATAAGCATTCAGTGGGTCCTCTGAGAAACAATCACGCTGATAATCAGGATATCACCATTGACTTTCCTTACTGCTAAAAATGGGCCCTTTTTGAGTCTTTAGCATTGAACCTACAACAGAAATCTTTTTAGTTGTTCTGACATGCTGCTGAAGACATCTATATTTTATTTAAACAAGGAAATAAAATGGAATTACTGATTGAGAAAAAATAGACAGGCATATTGCTGGCCTAGAACACCTTATCATTACCATGTTACACATCCCTGCATAGGTGTGCATATGAGAGACGAGCTCCGTGATAGGAAGCGAGAGACAACAGAGTGAGATGTTCTCCAATTATTTCATTGTGCTTGTCATGACACTTGACATAATTCACCATACTCAAACTGCTACACTGCCGCAGCTGAGCTGTAGACTGTGCACATTAGATCCAATATTAATACAGGCTGTTCACCAAAGCCTGTTGCTCTAAATATTCTGCTTCCCCGCAATAAGACAATAACAAATCTGCCATTTTGCAAAACATTTTTCCTCCAAAAGCTTATTGCACAAAGAAAAATGGATGATATGGTGTCACTGCTGGTGTTTTCTCCATGCATCAACGCTTGTATGCGTGCTGCAGATGTCACTGTGTATGTGTGTCACTGAATGCTTGTCTTTATGTCACACTGATTGGTGCTTCTCCTGGCAACAGTCCCAAACAGCCTTTGCTCCACTAAATGTGAATGGAGCTGCTGGTGGGAGAGACAAGGACTCTGGGGGGGGGGATTCATCTTGTGACAACTCCGTCACATTATTTCATCATCAAAAATCACTCGGAGTCTCATTAGGTCCTCTCTGACAGCTAAAAATCTCATTTCCAGGACAGAGTGGAGTGTGATGTGGGTGCTTGTCCAGGTCCAAGAAGAAAAAGAAAAAATCAAGAAGCTGGTATATTTTTGGAACCGTAGCAACTGCATCTTTGGTGGCAACTAAAGTATCTGAAACGGATTATACTCTGTAATTGGTTGTGATTTATTCAAAAGAAGCAGAGCAGCAGACCCCACCAGCTCCACCAAAGATGGTGTTGGGCATGATTTGTATTCCTTTGCATGGACATGCATACTGAGATTTTGGGCAAAATGGAGCTAAGCTAAAAAGAAGTTTAGTCTGGTAGACAGAGAAACACACACACATGCACACGAACACGGACATCTAAAGCACAGAAAAACATATTCCTTTGTCATGCAGTTAAGCCTTCCATTATGAAAAAAAAGAGCTGCATAGAAAAGTCGAAAGAGAGTGTCTTTGTCTAAAAGGAAGTTTCTTCAAGGATCAATTTTCATTTGCACGTATCAGGCTTCAAAGTCTTACTATGCTTGAAGATTAAATCACACAACCACATACCATACTACACAGATTAATGTAAAACACAGACACATATGAACAGGGAACAAATCCCTGTGGTGCAGAGAGCTGGAACCCCCATTTGATCTCCAAAAACTCCTGAGCTGCAAAATCTTAAATATTTATGGACTTCAACTCTCATACTCAAGCTCGGCGGGCACAGAAGAAAAGAGACCAATAGGTTTTATTTTCCTAATTTAATTTATCACAATAGTCAACACTATAAACATACTCACGGGCAAAGAGTTCACCTTCCGATAAAGAACAAAGTGAACAGCACAAAAGATGAATGTCCCAATGGGTATTACAGTAACAGGACAGGGATGAGCACATTTATAACATAAGAAATAGTCTACTAGATTTCTTTCTAATAAAAAGGAACAATTGCTATTTGTTGTATTTCATATCTATGCCTCACTATTAGAGCAAATTTCAAAATAAGAACTGCTGGAACGGCTGCGGATCCGCTCCGGAGTCATTAGGTTTCCATTAAAGTCAATGCGTGTATTTCCACTGACTGTGGAACGGCTGCGTTCTGACTCCGTCCCTGCTCCGGCGATCCACAGCCCTCCTGAGCAGATACGCAGAGCTTCTATTTTGGCCGGACGCCGGAGAGCTCCGCAGCAATTCAGCACACGGCAGATAGTTAATGACAGGAAGTTGAGCACAAAAACTAAATAAAACATCCAGTTTTCAAAATAAAACATACCATGCTCACGGCGGATCATATTTCCCTGCACTACACCTTGAACGTGTCATGATAGGCAGAGACCAGCCCGTTATATAGCGCGATCATACGGGAATTTGCGAGATCTCGTGGGTCCTCGTGACTTCAGCTGTCAGTCATGGCTGCAGCCGTTCCGCAACCAATCCGGACCTGGTGGGTCTTAAAGGATGGAGCCGTTCCGTAGTTGGTGGAAATCAGGGGTCACTCAAGGGTCGGCAACCTTAGGCAAGCGTAGGGATGGGAAAAAAAAATCGATACAGCGTAGTATCACAATATTTTTAGTGGCAATGCTGTATCGATACACAGCCGCCAAGAATGGATCTTTTATTATATATGTGTCAATCAGTTTGTCTGCTTGACAATCTCATTTTGCAGCAATATAATTGAAGTGAGATGAACAAACAGAGAAATGTATCTTTTTAGATAAAACAGTTGTTGACAAAGTTTCCTTTTGGGGACATCATGTGATTTCATTGCCTGAAGAAACGCCCTGTAATCTGGCTCTGATTGCCTACACATTGCCTTCTTCACAAAATGCGGCACAAAGGAAAAAAATAACACTGCCCTGAGTGTGCTCGGTAGATGAAGGCTTAATGCTGATATGGCACACTGATAAACAAGAACATTTTAAAAGGGCACTTCATATTAAAAAGGTCTAACTCATCACAATAGTTTCACCTATTTTGCTGTTGAATAAGAAACACTAACTAAGCTAGCAGTTGAATTAAGATGGTTGGTAAAAGTGAACCAAATGACACACAAGACCACTAACTGTAATTTTCTCATGTTAGAAACCCATCAGTATACATCAGTATTAACTCATTAACAGTAGGGCTGCAAAGATGAAACGATAAATCCACTAGTTGCCAACTATTAAATTAATTGCAGACTATTTTGATAATCGATGAATAGGTTTGAGTATAAAAAAGTCAATGTAAATGTGAATATTTTCTAGTTTCTTCACTCCTCTTCAACAGTAACCTGAATATCTTTGAGTTGCGGACGAAACAGGACATTTGCAGATGTCATCTTGGGCTTTGGGAAAACACTGATCAACATTTTAGATCAAACAACGAAGTCGATTTATTGTAAAAAAAGTCAACATATTCAAATCGACAATGAAAATAATCGTAAGTTGCAGCCCTAATCAACAGGTTTACTGTCTGTCATCCATATACATCAGACTCCACAGCACAACACAAAATGTCACATCCTGTACACATTTCAAGCACCAGCAAGTGAGTTCATTTCTTAAACATACAGCAGCAGCTTGGACCTGCAGTCTAAATCTTGTCGTCTTTCTGCCCCGATGGCTGAGAGATAAAGTCCAAATCATCTTCAACAATTTGAGCCCATATGCACAATAATTGTTTTTTGTTACTGTCTACCTGCTCTTTGGCTTAGGAGCTCTTGGATTTCTTCGCCCACGCTGTCTCTACACACTGGCTTTCCTGTGGTTGGCGTCCAAATTTGGGTTTCCACCCACCATTGTCTATGTAGCAAGCTGTACATCCAGGAAGTTATGCAGTGCAGCCTATTTGTAGTCTATGCAGTGCACAATGTAGTTTTGCTTTTTCCTCTGCTGAGAAGAATATCGAGTTGTGTTTTCTAAAACATCTAGACCACAAACCAGCTCTCCAAATCCTGTACCACCTGACTGCAGAATGTGTGTGCAATAACAATTTAACCAACTGGTAATGAGTAAACCACTCTCTTTATGCTTTATATATCAAAACATGCACAACAGGTTTGCATTAGATCCTGAATGTATGATACCACCCCTATTATACAGTAATAGGGCCACATCTAACAATTCTTTTCACTATCAGTTAGTCTGCTGATTATTTTCCTAATTTACTGATTAATCGTATCACAATTTATTACCATAAAATGTCAGAAAAATCCGTTTTTTAAGATAATCTTCAAATGCGTCTGACTCACAGTCCATAACATGAGGGTAGTCCATTTTTAATCACAGCCAAACACAAGTAGTAAATCCTCACAATCTAGAAGCTTGAACTAGGTCTAATTAGACATTTAGACTTGATTTGTTAATTAATCTTTCATCAATCGAGCTGCTTTCATTGCCATCATTGCTCCATGGTTTTTGACTTCATATGGCATATCAGCACAAACATGTTACCTTCTCACATAAAGTCAATAATGGAGACTAACTGAGCATCACTACAGAAGAACGTCTGTGTGTGTGTGTGTGTGTGTGTGTGTGTGTATTTATAAAGCACCACCAGGACAAGTTTTATATGAAAAAGCCCAATGACTGTTTTAGCAGAATTCCCATTTTAACACGGTGGTGGATTCTTGCTGAACTGAACCTTAAATGAATCTTTTCATTATTAATAGCGACCTCATAACCTTGATGAGTCGACACTTCTCATGATAATGAATGCCAACTTGAGCAGAATGAATATATTAACAGACAACAGAGCAGCTGCGAGGATGGCTTTCCAAACTAATAGCTTGATGCAAACACTAATCAAGCAACGTGCTCCCAACGTCTTAATCATTGGGAGAATAAGCCTAATAAATAAAAAAAAA
>NC_045754.1:7768047-7801962 GCF_008692095.1 Etheostoma spectabile
ATAACAGAAAAAAAAATGAACGGACAAAGACAAAAGCGTTCAGCCCGACAGATAGTGGTGGGGTTACCTTTAACTTTGACTGAAACTGCGTGTCACGCTAAGTAGGCTATAACATTTAAAGAAAAAAAGGCCTGCATCCAGTTTAAAGTGAACCGGATGCATGTTGAAATGCATCACTGCTCATTATTTGCAACTTGTATCGAGCGACATCAGCATTAAGAAAATGTCCTCGCGTGGATCATGGAGCTCTAATGATGCTGTATAAAACTTACATCGGTTATTGCGACGCTTCCCCTTGTACATGGGCATTGTGTACGGGTCCACCTTTGCGCTCGTTCAGTTTCAGGTGCTACGGAGACACGGCGCGTCGAGACTTCGGCGAGCTGCGATACTTTCTGACCAGAAATAAATGTCAGCCCTTCAGACTGGGGATTGGATGCGCTGCTTGAGCGAGGATCATACCATGTGAGACGGAGGAGGGGCGGACCACAGTGACTCTCATCCACACACACTTCTGTCAAGTGTTAGAACATATCATCACAAACAGGGAGCAAAAATGTGAAAATGACAGGAATAAATAGCCACGAGTTTGCATAACAACTAGAATGATCTGGCAGGATACATTTTGGTCACATCTACCCTCAAGATATATATACACACACATACTTTAGACCAGGTGTTTTCTGTTTAAGACAAGGATCCCTTAACTGAGAGAGACGGATTAGGGACCCCCATCTATATATGTTGTATACAATTAAATTTCATATTAGCTACATTTACAATACAATAACGTGTGTGGACGGCCTACAGCCTTTATACTTACCCTTTTAGTTTATAGGATACTAAGCTCCTAAGATAATAATGGTTGGCATGATTTCATAAATCGTGTTTTAATTGTTAAACATTAGCTACATGTGGCACAAGGAACCCTCGGGATTACCTGTAGGCTACGTGTGGAGGGCTACCTTCCCCATAGGCCAGTAATATGTGTTTTTTATTTCACAAATAGGTTGGTTTATATTTGCTTATAATATGTTGGATTCATGTAAAGAAAGTTTTATTTTTTGAAAAAGAAGTGCAGTAAGTCTGAGGACCCCCTAGGGGTCCCAGACCCCCTGTGGAAGATCTCTTCTTTAGACAAATCTGTGGCAGGAGTTCTTCCTCTCAAGATTAATATACTTGTTATGTTGACCACATTTTTATTGTCATAAATCAACATGTATGAGCCGATTATCTGAGTCAAAGAAAATGTTCCATCTATACCTACCAATATAAGTTATAGGGTTTCCATTTGTATCTTTTACTTTCATGCACATAAGTTGAACATGTCATATTGTTGGTTAGTTATTATACATTATATACTTATGTCTGCAATAAAGGTTGATGGTAAAATTAGTATTGACCATCGATTGAAAAATGATCAGTTGTCCACTAACAAAAAATATGGCATCTCGTGATAATGTTAGGAGCGATTCTAAAGCATTACACTAAACTATAGGTTGATAGTATTTTTCTTTTTTCAGAGGACATATTATGCAGAGTTGCAAATCACTAATGTGAGTATCATTTCTCACTGTCAGAAATGGAATATGATTGGATTTAAAATAAATAGTTATTATTTTATACATTTATTTTACGTCACTTAAGATATATACAGTATGTTACAGTCAAGAAGAGGAGTCTGCAGCCGTGCTAATGGCTCTGTGAGGCTGTACTGAGGTATTTGGTTGAAGATTTTGACCTTTGATGACAGCGCTAGATGAAGTCACAGGATCCCTGACACTATTAGAATTCATCATAAATATCTCTGTACAAATTTTCATGGCAGTCCATCCATTAGTTGTTGAGCTATTTCAGGCTTACTGTCCTCGTCATCCATATTGCTAGAATTGACAAATTGCTAAATGAGTTGGCACTACGTCATTCAAGTGTTTTTTTTCTTACTATTCTTCAAAAGTGCTTATAATTCATCCTGACCTTATTTTAGGAATAATTAAATTCAGATTGTCACACAGTATGCACACCTTACTTTGAGATTTTCCATCAATCCAACCTTTAAAAGATGACCGAACTCCGAAATCAAGTACCGTCTGTGAGTTTAAAGGTGCCACTTTATCAGTGATAGCTCACTTCTGTATTTAGACAAGAAGGAGTTGGCAATCAGGAGCCACCCACGCAATTGTAATACTGTCGGATCATTATCTCACTTCACATGCGCATACAGTGATATTGGAATACAAATACTATTGCACTTCCTTCACAACCTCTGGGCACGTTTGAGAAAAGGTGCATCTCATCTTACTTGCAAAGGAAGATTGTGTTGCCAGGGAGACGAGGATAAGGAAGCAGCCTGGATGTTGATTTTGTGCCATCCATTTCACTATATTACATTACTGTTGTGTGGGTTGAATAACAACATGTTTTCTTTTTTGCCTGAGATGAATTGTGCATTAGAAACAAAAAACCCCAAGAGCTAACGCCATGGAAGTATAGCAGGAATTCAATCAATATTACTCTCCACTGAAACTGTGGCTGCTGCTCTAACATGCTCCAGAATAACAAATGGCCGTCTTTATGCTTTTGCTTTGAAACTTAGAAAAGATGAAATCCCTCAAATTTTGATAAATTTAAATAAATCAACAGAGAGGATATTATTACTGGTTCATGCACTGGGCTATATAAGTCATCCATTCTAAAAACGTCTTATTGTTATCACAGGTTTTCTTCACATTTAAACATTGTTTTTGGGATAAAGAAAGCAAAGAAGGAATGAACATGTTACAAACATCAGCAGACAAAATGAGAAAACTCCTTTTTTAAAGTATAGCAGGGACACCTGGTGTCCATGATGGATTAATACAACTGACCTCAATAATACAACAGGAAGCATGTAGTCAACATCACAGCAAAATGAGGACATTTGAATCACTCATAATTAATTTATTCTATTCATGCTTCATTTTGTGACTTCTCTCTCTCTCAAAAATGTGAAATTCAGGATTAACTTTACACAATGCCAACCGTGTTTAATCCTGCCACCTGACTCAATGGCTTCATTAATGAACATCGGACAGAATGAAATCTTTGAGCAAAGCTAGACATCCCAATCCAATTCTTATACATTTAGAAGCGTTAATATTTTGAAATGAAATGCAGGGTTTAGCAACCTTTGTTAGTGGGAAATGCAACACTTCCTTTTGTCTATACAGTCCTGTTTCCAGTAAGATGCAAAGATCCTCAAGTTTTGTGGTGAATTTCTAAAAAAATACAGAGGATCAAATCTGACCATCAAAACCTTTTCATTCACTGCAATTTGAATAACAGTATTCAATGTTTTGATCAGGACCACCTCAACAAGGCCGATGCTTTCAGATAGATTTACTTGGACAACACCTCTCCATGAAGCTATTAAAGCAGGTATAATCCATATCTGTATATTAACATTGAATCAAGTGGGTAAAGGGAAACTTACTCATAGGCATGAACCATCAGGGCATCATTACCCAACTCATTGTTTTCGGTTGTCTGACCAGCAACTTCAACATTTTGGTTCACTCTCACTGATGTCTGGGTCGTTATCGGCCGCAGCAGGCAGCTGTTCACAATGAAAATGTTTTTTTAAAACCCACTTTACACTACCTGTCATTTCCAAATGACAGATAGACAGATGTTAGTGACTGTATCAGCTGAATAGTCGGGCATGTAGCAGCTAAAGAGCCAGATGCCTCCCCCTGGAGTTGGTGGAGACCAAAAACAGTGTTAAAAGGGAGGGTAAATATTGGATATGGGGGACCAGAAAAGAGTTTTCCTTATTAACAAAAGTATAATACAATAAGATATACAGTGTATATTTTTTAAGATGAGTTTTGGCTTCTTTTATTGCCTTTATTGATAGAACATATTAATTCAGAAAAGTGGGAGAAAGGGGGGGATGACATGCAAGGGCTGAGCCTCACATGGGGTGCACGCTCAACCACGTGAGCTTACAGGACGCCCCATACAATATTATAATATAAAATTATAACTATATATATATATATATATATATATCAATGTACACAGCTTGTTTGCATTGCCCCCTGATGGCCAAAAAAATAAATGTTCAAACTTCCCTGATATGTGGGAGAAAGTGTAAAAACTCTAACATACACATCTTCCTCAAGGACTGCTTGCTATATATTAACGTCTCTGTTAAGCGGCCAGTGTTATTTCCCTTGCTATACTGCACCAGAGGGCTGGTTAAGTCCAGTTAAACTGATTTTAATTAAAGACCCGGGTGCTGAGGTTTCCTTAGCGAGAAGGGAAGATGAAGAGAAATGACCAGTCAACCTGGACATGGCGATTTCCTTAAGAGGAATACACCCTGTTTCTAGGAACTTCGTGAAGTCTTAGCACATCATTACCCTTTTTAAGATACTAAGAGCTTCCTAGAAGAAGTACATGCATCAACTGGATCAGAGTGCTCTGCATTCGCAGACAATTCTCTGCTGGCAATTGAAAAACACTGCCTTTTAACAAATGACCCTCATTTAAAGACGAGATAGAGGGATGCTACGGATGCCCACAGGGAAGATTTTCTACATGATGGATATAAATCTGCTGAAGCCATCACATATCATTGGCCTACGACTTACAGCCTCTCTTAGCTCATTAGACAGGCACTGCTTTTGGCATTGAGTAATTGCAAACATATCTAGTGTGTCAACTCCTGCAGCTGCTTAACAGTCTGTGACAGCAAATCACCTTTCTTTGCTAATAGTAAGCTTTGAACGACTCATTTGTTTGGATTCTGTCCATTCGACAGATCAAGCCGTCGAAAAATACAAAAAACACTGTGTCAAACTGTGTCAAATTGTTGTTTTTTTAGCAGTGTTTTTGTATGCATTTTGTGATTTTCTCCTTTCTCTTCTCCAAGTTTATGCATGCAGATAAACCTCAACTACTCAAAGGGGCAGTGTGCATTATACTGGGAAGAAGAAGAACAATGCCCAGGGAGATTTAAAAAAACAAACAAAACATTATTAGGGGAAAAAAGGCATCTTGTCATACACACACACACACACACAGGTTTCATACACAAGTTACTAGCAGTTACTGAGTTACCTCCTCTAAAAGCAAAACTGCAGCAAACCTCTCAACTGGTTTTTCAACACTAGCATCCTTATGGTTCAAGTGTTGATTGTAACCCAAACCTGGGAAGGAAAATTGCACACTCTAGTGGAGCACAAACAGCATGACAGCAATGTGTAGTGAATTTGTATGCCTATAGTGCATTTTCCTGTTCGGCTGATTCAGACCTAGCTCCCTTGGATACTGCGTCTTTAAGTAATCAATGTCAGAGGCCAACAGAAGCAATCTGTCACCTCCTGTTTTCCTCGAATTTGTTAGTTTAAAAACATTTTCTGTGTTTGTACATTATAGTTTTCAGTCTGAAATCACAGGAAAAGAACTTACTTTATCAAAATGTATAAATTCTGATCATTCATCCATTTTTTCCCCATCATTTGAGGACGATAGTGTATTTTAGCATGTCTTGAGCCAAAGGTAGAGAACCAGCCAGCTTCCAGTCTGTTACAGAGCATATATTACAGATAGAAAACACATAAAACACACTTTCACACTGAAAGTTGGTTGGAGTCTCCATCTTTGGACTTTGTGAAAAATATTGAAGTAATTAAGAGAAGAACATGTAAATAAACTTGATCAAGCCTCTTAAATCTACAGATCTTCAGTAAATAAGTAAAAAAGCAAATACACAAGCATACATTTCATTTTTAATTAAATTGAATGATTATTTTCTAAAATGCTGGGAAGGAAATCCAAACAATTTTTACCCACCTTTTAATCAACTTGATTTAATTATTCATTTTTTTCGTACACATCACTGGAATTACATTTATCCAGCCTACATCCTTTCAAGTAAGACCTCGTTTATTTCTTTTACAGGCCCTAATCTGCATTATCCGTCCCTCTTGCTTACTTGCTTTCCCTTCTTTATCCTCCCTCCTCCTCTCACTCACTCACTGTTTTGCCTCTCTCTCTGCTTCACGCGCTTTCTCTCCATCTGGCAAGGTCAGCGGAGTGCAAAGAATCACATTAAGAAGTATTCAAATGTTGAACTAGTCACAATTGCTATTCATAAAGGCTGCCAAATCTAATTCAGCTCAGACGCTATCAGTGCCACGGTCTTTCACCCAGTCGGCAGAGATAATACAAACCACACAGGGAGGTGGCGGTTTGAAGAAACCTGATAATGTCTCCTAGATGTAATTGAGCCACAAATGACTGAGCCATTGCCCATACTGCAAAAGAAAAGAGGCACCAAAGCGGGCAGATTTTTACTTCATTTTGGATTCTACCTACTGCATCAGAGATTAACAAAGCTGTGATTAATTTTCCATGATTTGGAAAGTAACACTCATAACGAATAGAGTGATTAATACACCAAGGATGACAAATGGCAGCTTAAGTGAAAACCTTTTCGAGACAATGATGGACATAACTGTTTTACAAAATCTAACAAGAACTTTTCAACTCGTGAACACTTTTACAAACTTCTTGGCTGCAAAGAGTCACAACCGGATAAGGAAACAGACACAAATGCCACGTTCTTTCTTTCTTTTTTAACTCTAACAACAAACTTCACATGATGTGTAAAAACATCTCCTCTTGTGTCCTGAAGGGCCAAAGATGTCCCCCCTGTGATGAAGCTGACTGCAGGTATTCAGTTGAGATGAAAATCAGTTATGGTTCCTCTACTTATTAGATTTCAAATAGATTATGAAAACACTTTTTCAAGTAGAAATTTCCCTTTAGAAAAACACTTGTTGGCAGCGCTGAAGCTTGAGGGATAATCATTTTAAAACATGAACGGTATTTTTGTCAAAACACTGGAAAAAACTATTCACGGTTTGGTGCTCACAGATGATCCTCACTGCCAATTTCCTTGCTGGGACTAATAAAGGATTATCTTATCTTTGCAAAAATCTGTGCTTTGAAAATAAGTATTTCCAGATGCACACATATGAGGACCTACCCTGGAAATCCAGAGTTCTCTGTCACTGTCAGTTACTCTGCCATCGAGTAATACTGCTCATTAACTATACCCTTGTAGCCTAGTTGCACCAATCACATCGGTGTATCTAATGAAGGCGGGCCAGAGGCGAGCTGAAAGATGACGACAGTTTACTCTACCAGTTACCTCCGCTAGTAGCTATGCGTATGGGTCTATGGATGGGTATTGATACGTCACCCCGTGTGTTATTGGGATTGATCGTAGTGTTATCCAATTGCGGGCAGTGAGATTTTAAAATGCACGCTTGGTGCCACCCCTCGAGGTGGCCGACTTTCACTACTCAATGCCAGACCCTAAATCTTTCGGATTTGTGTTTCTGCATTCCCTTAACTCTAACCTTAAAGTTAGGCTGTTGCCACAAGTGACAATTACTTGATATTATGAAATGCTCAGTTCTAAGACCAAGCAAGGCTGTATGAGAAAACCCCTGAAAGTATTGAATTGATTAATGGTGTATATTCAATATTTCATTTGTAATAGAAATAATGTTTTTTCTGACAGTCTCACTGTATCTAATTCCTAATCCTAACTTTAAACATAAAAATCTTAAGCCTCTTAAAGTACAATGCAATCACATTTTACTGCATTAATTGATAATAATGACCAATGTACATATAATAATGCTACTAATATGAATTGTCATTAACATAGACACATGCATAAAATATCTCTCACCCTATATATACTGTATACAAGCAAATTTTTTAGATTTTGAAGAACAAACTTTATCTGCGCTAAATTAGATTTAGCAAATGACAGGATAGACGTACAATAGTAAATTAACCTCTTTAAGACATTTTAATTCATATGATAATGTAATGTAATACCCCTCTACCAGGCCTTCAACATGATGTGTGTCAAATCCAACCCCAACAAAATCCAAACTTGTCTACGGTTTTTAGAAAGTAACACATAAGCACATTAAGACATGACCATTTTCTACAAAAAGAAAGTGAAAACCAACTAGATGGTAAGTCATTAAAAATAGAAAAAACTGTAACTTCTACATAAATCTGTGAGGCATGACTGCAACTGGGTTATGCCAGTCACATGTGGTAATAACTGCTGTGAACCACAGTGTGGCGCTCAGTGACCATAGAGTGGAAAAGTGCCATTTTACACACACACACACACACACACACACACACACACACACACACACACACACACACACACACACACACACACACACACACACACACACACTTCTGAATCCATGATGTTCATTTACTTCATGTGTGAGGAGAAGAGACTGACACCGTCGCGACCCGTCATCTCAAACCAAATGAACACTTGATGAATTTCCCCTTTTGTTAAAAGAAGCGCTCGTCTTGGCCGAGACTCAAATTTCCTTTGACAGGACGGCTCCCACAACTCAAAGTAATGAAGGCAGCCCATCTTCCCCTGTTAGATGAGGTGCATAAATACAGACACAGCTCATTAATAACTCTGTCACACAGGTAGGCTACGGGAAAAAAAAAATGACACACTTTATAGCTCAAGCACTGAGTCCCAAAAGCTGCAAAGCCCCACTTAGGTATGTTCACATAGTGTACCCTGAAAAGTAAGATGCTTAAGACCTTGGTACAGATTTTACATCACATGGGACTATTAAAAACCATGCTTTGAGTCATCCATCTTTTGTGTGTTACATTTAAATTTTTGTCATCTAGTGTGACTACTCTGGATGAAAGCACCTTGTATTTACTAGTGTGTCAAGACCACCTAAACAGAAGCCCAGTCATTACACCAAGACCAGAGTGTAATACAAGCAAAACAAGGCCAAGACTTCGAGGGGTTGAGACCAAGTAAAGACCAAGACCAAGACCAAGGCCAAGGCAGGGGCGTGACCGAGTCCAGACCAGACCAGTGCCAGACAGCCAGAACTTCTTCTCTTGTCTCCCTTTTCATTCACTTTCTCAAAACTGGGTTAAGGGAACAGGGTGAGGGGGTTAACAGTAACTAATTTCAAATTAGAAATGTTATTGGTTACATCTGAAGCAGGAAGTTTTACATCCAATTATAGCAATGGTGTTGACACATAAATCAATCAATGCACAGGAAGTTAAGTGATGTCCCTGCAGTTGACCGGTCTTGAAATAAAATCCTGAGTCCTCTTTATCAGAGACCGAGTCAGGACTGATTAAAATTGTGGTCAGTTCCGAGACGAGACCTTCAAAACGTGGTCTTGAGACTAATCTTGAATACTACAACACTGGTATTTACCAGTATATGTTCCTCCTTTTATAGCCATTAGTTTGGCAACTTGTTTGCCACGTCCTACTTCTCCACCAAGGCTACAGGCTAATGAGGATGTGTAAACAAGCCACAAGGCGTTGTCAAGGTCATCCATGCACTTCAAGCCAGCAGCTGCAATCTATTGAAGACAACCCCTCCCTGTCCATATTAAGCTCAATTAGTCCTTGGAGACATGGAGCAGACAGCTGTGTGTAAGGCTTCCTCTCCCTCAACAGCTGCAATAGACGTTTTGGTCATCCTGTCAGCTCAGTACAGTGGGCACCTTTTTTTGGACTGATGGGAACAACAATCTTTGACATTGGTCCAGCATTAAGCAAGATCACGGCAGTCGGCAGCAGCGAAACAATCTACAATGTAAGTTAATAGGGCAATTGTACAGCTTGTATTTAACCTCACAAAAGTGCTTTAATATTTAGTGATTAATATTCTAAGTCTATGACAACATTACGAAAAGGATCCCTTTAGAAATAGACCTTTACAACTTCTTTAAGACGTTTCTGTATAACCAGAAACAGCTCTGGAGTGCTAGCTCTAAACCCACCAGACTCCACTTAAAAAAGTAATACATTTAGCGTTTATATAACCAACATATTTTCACATGTAAATTGGTAAACTATGTGTTTATTTCAACCAAAATTAGACAACAACATTCGTTTTTGAATGAAGTATTTTTTACGATGCTAAAATTACTGTTAATTTACATGGAGTCTGGTTGATTTGGGGAACATAATTTTGCGGATGTTTATGTTTAAATTAAGGATCTTATTCTTTGACAGATAGGTGAACCTCCTTGAAAATCCCTTCCATAATAGTCAGACACTAAGAATATTAATCTGAGTCTGTCAGTGGCAAAACAAGCACATTTGTTAAGATAAATACAAGCTGGACAATTGCCCTATTGACTTACTTTGTAGTTTGTTTCGCTGCTGCCGACTTTAGCGATCTTGCCTAATACTGGACCAATTTCAAACATTGTTGTTCCCATCAGTCACTCAGGAACAAAAACATTGGAAAATATGGTTGGAAAAAAACGTAGTTACCCTTTGACTCTAATCCAATTGATTTTCTCAGAGCGAGCAGGCAGTTCAGTGTTTTAATCAAATCTTCACAGAATAAGCAAAATGTTCAAGACACTTTTTTATGAAGAGGTCAATTCAGGTAGAAGTCATTATGCCGTTATGATTTCCCTAATTAAATCTATACCAGTCACACAGGAGGAGACACAGATAAAACGAAAGGAAGCTGAGTTTAAGAAAAGTGTTTCAAGCTTTGAGATAGGCGAGATCGAAAATGGGCTACAAAAACATCAGGACAATGTACCAGATGCTTTGTTTAATCACTCTGTATTCAATTAGACATATGTTTGCATGTGGATCTTATATCAGGAAATAAATCTGTGCACTCTCATTCAGTGGTGGAATTATCCTTCTAGTTGCACTCCCTGATATAGCACAGACTTGAGATCTAAGACGGCCAAGTGGCCAGTTTTGTCATGCACCAGTGCTCTAAACAGGGCTCTGAGTACCTAGAGATGGTTATGGCCTGACTGTAAACTGTGTCTGCGTGTTGTCAGAGAGTTTACTCCTGGCTGCAGCTAATGCAACGTGTTGACTGCAATAAACTTGAGGTAGTTAACCGCCATAATGCTCAGCGTGACCTTTTACTGGACAGTGAAGCCCAAGGCTGACTCCCTTCCTCCGGCTGTGAGTCAGTATTCCATGCTAACAGCTGGATGCAATGATTCACAAGCAGTCAAATTTGTAGCGTAATTGGCGAGGAGGCCTTGTGAGTAAGAGGATGAAGGGAATGAGGAAGGGTGGAAGCAAAGTAGCGTGAGCGAGCAAGGAGACGGAGGGAGGATAAATGTGGAGTCAAATGAGGAAATGTGAGGAGGGAAAAGTAAACACGTGAGAGAGCGAGAGATTGCTCCGGGCGAGGCTATGGGCTGTTTTTAATGTTATTTTGTTTATACTGTCCGTCTTCTTTCAGGGGAGAGAATTCCCCTGTGAGTCTGTCACAGTGATTCTTAATTTGCACACTAAGCTGGGGGAGTCAGAGGGGTTACGCTGTAGAGTCATGTGAGCAGGGGTCCGCAGAAACCCTCAGGGGTCACAGTAATTATCACTGCATGTGTAATCACAAGTCACAAACCATTACTCGCACAATACGTCACCCTTTAATCGCCTGGATTTCTCTTTTGTCATTCAGCCTGAGGTGCATATCAACGATTACGGCGTGAATTAGAAGACAGACATGACTGACTGAATCAATAATTATGGAGTGTTAAAGGGCAGATTTTCTATTTGGAGGGGGGGGCTGTGTTATGAAAGTCTGTTTAGCTGATGCTCCATGTAAAGGTTGCACTGCAGTGGTCTATGTCATAGCAAGGCTGCACACCTGGCACAAACACACATCTTTGTTACTGAAGTATTATCTGTCAGCATGCAGCAGAGCATCTGGAAGAACACTAATCCTACAAAAAAGACTCATTACTCTTGATACACATCGCTGCGATGTGTAAAGTCAAGCCTTTTTAGTTGATGTCAATATTCCAAATATGTTGTCTAATTGTAAACAGGCATATCTGGTGTACATTTTTGGATTGTAAAAAAATGCCCTAATCTCAAATTTCAAACAATGATCCATTCATTCAAACCCATCCTGTCTGCATCAGCATGCCCTAAATGTGAACCTAAGCTAAACTGGCATCTTTGATTATGCACGGGGAACAATTTTCCATCTCTGTTCTTCTTCAGTGGTCCACAGCCACTTCCCCTTGCTGCCTCTCTCTCTCTCTCTCTCTCTCTCTCTCTCTCTTTTCTGTAGATGGATGTAATATTAATGAACACATCTCAGCCAGGATGCTTGTTAGGCTTCAAGCTAATCCTATTTCTCACTGTCCCCACTGTTCACCTTGGACTGGGCTCCCATCAGCTTATTTACTAACTGCTAAAAAGCTACAAGAAGGGACAGCAGCTTCGGGGATCCTCGGTCAGACACAGGAAAGAAATGCAGCTTGAGACTCTGAGGTGGCTGGTCGGTCACATGGAAGATATGAAGACAGGAATGAAGATGGATGTGTCCTCTATACTTAGTGACTCATGTCGGCATCAATGTTGTATTTCGGATCATATCATGACCAATGGTAGGGGAGGTAATCTCTTTACTTTGTCTTCCTTAAAAACTAACAAGTTGCAGTGTTTCTCCAAAATTGAGTGTGTCTCTCACAGACCCCACTGCTGCATGTGAAAAAAAGTATATTCTTTTCTTCTGTCTGACCTTATTAAAACCCAAAATACTGAAGTAATAAGTAATTGCCACAAACTTTGCTTGCACATTTGCTGAAGGTGACAAAATACAGAGATTACCATAAAGCACTGAAGACGGCCCTGGGATCTCCAAAACAAAACATAAGGGCTTAAGTACATTTTACCCTTTTTTTTTTTTAAAGGCTTGTCTGCCGTTTGGCTGTCTATCTTTTTATTTTCATTTTTTTTTAAATCTTTGTTTATAAATGTGATGCAAGATTGTGGCCCTGTTTCAGAAGCAGTTATAGCAAGCAGACTTTGTGTTATTATCAGGCAACAAACCAATCAAAATAAAATCAATGTAGTTACACTAGCCTACGTCCTTTTCTCGTTTAGCTACAAAAGGACCATAAGGACTGAGGTATAAACAATAACTTGGCACCTTTAACATTAGCATATTTCTGTATAACATCTGTAAATCAATTTGGAATCAATAATATATTTTTCTTTTTATTGGTATACTGTAGCTCATGCATTTCACTGGATAAATCACTGGAATTTCTGGAATAACTGGTGGCTATGGAGTTGATTTGTGATAAAAAAAAATGTTATTGTTAGATTGACAACAACAGCACACCATCAGCCTCTATATACATCTGTAATACTGAACATAGATCATTTTAACACAAGTACACAAACATGGTATTCTTGTGTATCCACGTATATCATGACATTCATCAATTGCCCAACAAATAGCTCTTTAAAAAATAGAAAAGTAAAATATATGTAAACATACCAGTATGTATTGTAAAAAAAAAAACAACACTTTGTCTTTTGCACGAGAATCCACATTGCAACTTGGCACACAACAAGCACACCACCCTGCACCACAATAGTGCTTTTTTATATAACATATAAAATAAAATGGCCTGATCTGTGGCAGAGGTAATGGAAAATAAAAACGCGCACGCGCGCACAAACACACACACACACACACACACACACACACACTCTGATGCACAGCTCAGTGTTTCTCTGCCTTCTGAACCCAGATTTCTAATCAGAGAATTAGCTTCAGTTTCCCCTGCCAAAATCCACACAGTAATCCATCTCACTTTGTCCACACAGTGGCTCATGCCCCACTAAAGTATTTGTCAGTATGGTTGAAAGAGAGAAAGGGATGGAGAAAGAGAGAAAAAGACGGACAGAAAGACAATAAGATATCCTGGCAGCCGGGGAAATGTGCTTTCCTGGTGGCTTTATTAAAGCCTATTAAGTGCACAATGACAATCTTTAAATTTTGTCAGTACTGTTTCCACAAAAGAAACATGTTCTTATATTCCGAATACATTACAGCTTGGCTAAATCCTCGGCTTGGCTATACTGTTGATGTTATTGTGTGACTGTGAGCCTGCGCACTGCTCTGTACCTGCTGTTATGGATGCTTTTGCCAAGTGCTGGGTCAGGCTAACTGTGCATTCAACGTCTGGCCCAGTCGCTCAGAGCGTGATTAATGAGGGAGGAGACGGACAAACAGGGTGCATTCTAATCACCCACAAGGACAAGGAGAGATAGCCGAAGAAAGAAAGAAAGGGTATAGGAGAGCAAAGAGAAAGAAAGAGACTATGTTTTGATATTACAGTTTGTGTGACGTGTCCTCACTCTGGTTCCTTTTCTGTGCACAAACCAAATCAACATTTTCCATCTGCAAGCACACATCGACCCCCCCCACCACATGCACACACGCACACACACATATACACATACACACACACACACACATACACGGTAAGACACACGGAATACTCTCACAGCCTCAGAAGCAAACACAGGGACATGAAAAAAAGACAGAGGGGGCCTTATGGGGTTAGCTTTGGCAAGGTTCAGTCCAATGGATCTGGAAGAATTGGCCAATCTAGTTGCATACTGCAATACCCAGAAGGCCTCTCAATCATGACTGTTCATGCCTCTGAACCTGGCTCTTGAAAATAAAGTCACTGAGCTGTGCAGTTATTGTAGACATAGTTGGAATTATCTATGCAAATTTCAAAGTGAAAGTGAGCCTGTGAATACTAATGGTGAATGATAAAAAGAATTACAGCAGCCAGGTGGAGAAAATACAGGAGGATTGCTTTGGATAGACACTAAAGAAAAAAATCCCCCGTGGGTATTCACTTATACTGTTAAGCCTGTGATATTCACAGCATTTAAGGAGTTGCATGTATTTTGGGAGGAGGTGTTGCAATTTACATTACAGCCTCATCTTTGTCTGTGAGTTACACATTTCCTTTTTTTCACCATCATGCTTTTGAATCTGCAAAATGAAGAGTCCAGCCAAAAGCCTTTGCCCTTTTTATTCTTGGGGGTCAACAACAAATCCTTCCACCAAAAATGTGGTTAATTACTTTCTTGCTGAGAGTTAGAAAAGAATATTGATACCAACCATCATAAAACCGGAACCAGTTTTTAAGTGTTTTTGTATAGATTAAACAAACAAGATTGGTTTGTAGGACTAGGTGTTAAAATCCTGAAGTACCAGCCTTATTGGCCTGGCTATCCTGACATAGGGGAGCTGTTGACCATTGTTAACTGGAACACATCATGTATTGTGTACCCCAGCGTCATTGGGTGTTTCGGCCTTGTACTCACAGTACACTCTCATCAGGGCAGGCCCCCCACAGGTTGATCAGACCTGTGTGTGTGTGTCCCAGAGCCAATATATATTTGTGTTAATTAGTGAGCTTTAGAGGGGCTGGTTGCAGGATTGTATCACCTTCAGACTGAGCCATGTTATCTATTTTCCATACCAGTCTTTGAGCTTAGCTAAGCTAACTCAAGCGCTGGCTGTGGCTTCAAACTTAACGTACTGGTATGGCAGTGGTCTTGGCCTTCTCTTACAATCTAACAAACAACAATGAATCAAAATGTTGCTTCCAGGCACCTATAGTACGATAACAACAATCTTACATGTTCATTGTATACCACACTGTGCAATGAGAAGGGTCTATGGTCGCAATCTGTGTCAGACTGTATGATCAATGGAATGTCAGATGAAGCCAGGATTGCCTGGTGAATCATAGTACTACAATTAAAATGGAACATTTTCAAAAACGGGAACAAAAGAGAAAGAAATCGATGTGAAGCTTATCGTGGTGAGCAAAGGTAGGACAACGTGAAATGCTGAATGCAAGTCTTTTTCTTTTTTTAGGCTCAGCATTAACCTCACTGGCCAGCGTATTCTGAAGTATTTCTTGACGTATTTTGATAGGTTGCTTTGATTGATAACCTTAATTATCCAACAGAGAAATTGGTTTTCAGTGGTAGAAAGTCACACAATAAAAACAACAAACACAACAAGGACATAGTCCACACATGGCAAAAAAACTGCATACGTAGACTCATACCAGCAGAAGGAAAACAACAGAGTGATAAACGTAGATCTAAGACTATGGGCCCTATCTTGTACCCGGCACAGCGCAGCGCACGTAATTGTCTTTGCTATTTTAAGACCGTCCAGTACCCACGCTGTTTAAATAGCAAATGCACCTGCGCCCATCTTTTTAAAACAGCCAATTAGTAAAATGCGCCTAGGCTTATGCACAGCCTGCACACACTGTGCTTGTTGCTCACACACAGGGACATACGGCAGCACACAAACATGCAAAACATTACAAATAAAAATATGACGGTGCAAATCTGCCATCATAATAGCAATGCGCCAAAGTACAAATGTGCCGTGCTGTTAAAGGAAATAGGAAACACTGATTGATTTATTGCATGTTACGCCCCTAAACACACCTATGAATTAATGAAGTACAATTATTTTGAACCATCCGCCCGACGCACAAACCCTTTTTTCCGCCGTCAAACTACTACACCATGAGCTTAGATCGTTAAAATAGGGCCCCACATTTTCCAAGGTTTTCACTACATATCTCATATCTCTATATGTTTGATTATGGCCTCCCCCTTTTTGAAATTTATGTAAAGGGTATTTAAAAGAATAGAAAACATTCACAGTTCACAGTAGGAGTACCTTTAAATATTCCAAAATGTCATTGCAGCAACTGTCTTTGGCCAGTTTTGAACAACAAGACACTCCACACTTCACACTGAAAGCAATCCTCCCTGCACACTCTCCTTCTACATGTCCCTGCTCAGTCTTCTCCTTCTTCCCAGTATGCTTCAGTTTCTGTGTCCTGTGCTCCTTGCTATGCATCATGTTGGCCCAAAATGACGATTGATTGCAGTGCCACTGCCTTTGTAATCCGCTTAGGATGGATTTTGCATCTAAATCACTTTATTATTTATGTGCCTAACTCTTGCCAATGCCATTTGGAGGCAGTATGATTGGTGATCCATCACACATTATCCTTCACTGTGGTCATTAATATTGTAAGGATGGACCTTCACCATGAAACTTCCAGGTGGAAGGGAATGCAGATCTCTTTTGAGGGGGGGGGGCAGGCTACTCAAAACAGGAGTCAACGGAGGGAAGATTATTAGGTGTGCTTGCTACAAGAAGGCCTCTCCAGAGAGGTTCTTAGTTCTCCCTGTCTCTGCTATTAACCTTCCCCCACCCCACCCCCCACACTTACATGTTGCACAGCAGCCTATATCTCCATACATGGCCTCTCTTAGGAAAATGTGGGATGCTATTCTTTCATTATCCTTTTACATCAGCGCTTCAATCACCACCTGCCAATCACACGCATCTGCTGCCTACAGGCAGACACACACAAGCACATTGCACACACAGTGCCACATCAGGACATAGTTGAAACAACCACCTCTGTAGATACAGCATACAGCAGTGTTCAGATAGCATTCGGGTTACTGTCAGCTGTACTTGCATACATGTAACTTTGTAGACTCAGCAGTAAAATGGTCATGCTGGGACAACTGAGGGCAAAAACACTCTGTCACTCTTTGACTCTATGGCAGCCCACTGAGTCCACTGAAGAGCGAGAAGAAGGAAAACTGCTCAGATGCATTTAAGGTTCATGGATGCCAGCAATCATCATCTCACTGTGTTAAGAGGAATTCCCCCAGTCAGCTTTTAACCAGAGGGAAGGGACCCCACAACAACATCAACAATAAATGAGAGGCAGAGCTACTGTATTTCTACTTAACATGACTTTATGCCACAACTAAGCAGCTGACCTCAGATGGTTATGACACAGGTTGTAAGTGTTTTCATTCTGAACTCCACCCTCCTGAACAGAGGTCTCCCTAACACCTAACATGTGGGTTTGCAGTGTAAAACTAATACTGAGCAAATTAATGGCAACAAATCTCCACAAACATCTCCAAAAAGAGTATTAAAAGTACTAAAGCGCAATGGATATGACACGTGCCTTTGGTGTGGGAGATCTGGGTTTAAATCCCTAGGTGTAAACATTGTGCAGACATGAAATTGGTAGTGATCCAAAATTGTTTGATTAATGTTTACATGCTTGGTATCATTTCCACTAAAGTGTTTTTATTTCCTGTACACAGACGCACGCCCAAGACTATGCATATAAGGATACCCTATAGAATTAACTGGAACACAGCCTGTGTTTTAATGTTTCAGCACCATGGAGAGAGAAAACATGGCAACAAAGTTAAAAGAAAGTATGTATGCTTGTTTTTTTCTATTTTTTTGGTTGTTGAATCAAACGAAGTAGTATTGATAACATCCTCCATCCCTAGTGGACTCATTTCTTGTATATCTACTGCCAAAACATTATACCATGCAGATTTGTATACTTTATGATATTAACTAGGATACCGGCGGGTTTTCAGCCCCATGTAGAGAGAAAGAGAGACAACAGAAGAAACATTCAACACGTCTGCCCTGCAAGGCTCAATATTCAACGTCTGTGTTCATCTGGAGTGCTTTTAGAGAAATGTCTTTATGCATGTACCTCTGAACTGCTAAGAGACACTGAACTTACGGCATTCAGAATAGCACTGCATGCACTGCTATTCAGCAATGATTGCTGTGCTCACAGTCCTAGAACTCTTGAATTCCTATTCACATTTAGGGTAATGGAGCATCCACTTTTTTTTCACTGAGCGGCGGGGGGGAAGAAAGGGTTGCCAGCTGTGCTATTATAGAATTTTTGCATCCGGTCATCAGCTATATTTCATCCATACGCACACACACAGAGTAACAGTCTTATCTTCTGCGTTGGCGGCAGGCTATGACCTTTGACCCTTGCGTATCATTGAGTGCACAGACTAGTCCTCACCAGTACATGGGAGCAGCTGAGGTGGATCTGGGCAGATGCAGTATGATGTGATTATTCCACTGTCCTTCTTTTCCAGCGACCACTGCCAGCAGAAAACCATGCTTTTCAAATGTACCTTTCCCTCCACAACAACATGTTCTGCTTCTTTTTATGGGGACTGTGGATGATCTCAGCAGCCGATTGTGGTTAAAACACCAACGTGTCTGAGTGCAGCAACACAGCAAAATTTAATGAAACGTTTTCCAACAGGAAAACAAATCTTTTGCGGACTCCAACTCAACTCCAAATCATTATGTGGCTGATTCATTCCTCCGCCATGTTAATATAAAGAGCATCAGTTTGAGAGGATGAGACGGAGGGTGTCTTTAATTGTCAATTAAGGATCTCCCAGTCATACTCCCGCCACATAAATTGTAGATGGAGTGATAACAATGGGGGCAGGGTTGCCTTGTTTTTGAATTGAACCATGGGGTAATGAAAATATTTTTGATTATGTCTGTTTTCTCAACCAAAAACAAGCAATCATACGTGAAGAGAGTCAAATGATTTGTAGACAAGTAACAAATAAATCACTAACACCATTATTAGGGATATGGTGAGTGTTCACTGATGGTTTTGGCTTTGACTGCTGATGGTTCTGCCTGCAACTAGGTTTTAATAACGGATGTGTTTTTCTGCTTATGCGGCTGATTACAACATCCATAATGCCAAATATGAAACTAATGAAAAATTTAAAGAGCAAAAACACATTAGCCAACATTAATCAGGAGCTCATCATTACGTCTGTTTGTCTTTAGGATCAGAACAATAGAGTGAGAGGCATTCAATGTTTCATTTACCATTGATGCTATATTTCCGGTAATATTAGATCAGACAATCAGTTTTTAGAGTAAACATCTGATTAGTTAAGTGTGAAAACGTAACATTAAACTCTAGGGCTTTTGGAACAAGTCAAAATATCTAATAAAGCTAGACATACCTGAATGTATGTATGTATGTATGTATGTATGTATGTACGCGTTTGTGTCCTAATTGGTTTTGAAGAATTCTAAAAGCAGCAATACCACAGGCCAAGCAATTGGCCTGTTGCAAGCAGGCACATTTTCACAGGCACTGTACTAATATAATTTGAATAGTAAAAAAATAAAATAAATGAATGCTGATCAAATGCTGAAATCATTATTCCAATGTGTATTTTTTATTAATGTGTTTTTTTGTTAGCAAATCTTGCCCTTCTTGCTTTCACCTTATAATTCCCCTTGGAACATAATTTGAAACATGAAATTTGAATGGTATTACAGAGGAATACTGACAGCTCTAATAAACACCTATCAAAACCATAGACAGTTTATAAAGACGGAGGGCTTGACAGCTCCCCTAAAGTGAAGCCAAAACATCTCGGTCACCTCCTGGTTGCCCAATTACAATATAGGTCATAAATCCTGCTTACGTTAGCGAATAGCACATGGACCAAGCTAAAAAGCAAATGTCAGATACATTTTTCTGGGAGATTTTGGCTTCACTTTTGTACAGTGGGAGGAAGTGTAGAAATGTTCTCCATCTTTATACACAGTCAGATATCCACACACACAGGCCTTCACGAACAGCCATCATTTTTAAAATAGGAGAGGAAAATAAGGAAACCACTTAGGTCTCTCAGCAGCTGGATGGATTTTAGAAGGGGCTGGGCCAAGTCAAGTCAGATTATTGGTTTAGTGTTTAAGTTGATAAATGCAGTTCAAAAAGAAAAGGCAGAACGGTAACCTGCAAGGTTGATGCAGAGGAGACACAACAACCTTCATATGAGCTCGGTATTTCCTTATCTTTCTTTACCTTTCCTTAAATACATGTTTTTACTCTGTAACTTAGTTAAATGATACTCATTAAGTTAGGAATTAACAATCGAAGGACTTTTGTTTTTAGTTGTGTTCATAACCTTATATAAAACATTCCTTCTTTAGAACAAAAAAAATCTGCCCTAAGCATAATGAGTGTCAGAGTGTAGGAGCTCTTAGAAAGATCATCCTCAATCTACAGGACAAGAGATGACAAACAGGAATGTCCACAAAGACACTATCTTTGTACCAAGAACACAACTGAACCAACACACTTGCTTCCCTAATATCGAACAAACACCATGAATTAAGTTACACCTAATAATGACGCAAAGCCCGCAGGCTAGTTCTGTCGACTAAAGTCTGTTGCACCTCACCTGCACCTGAACCCTTGTGTCCACCTGTAGAGGGGGATTTATAATTGTCACGCCTCAGTGCCTGCGGTGTAGGCATTGCCAAATATCAACTACTTAGCATAATAATCCCGGGCCCCCAGGAAGTGCACTGGGCTTTGAAGCCAATTTGACATTGTGGTAGTGGGCAAAGAGTGGAATAACAACTTCTGTGTGCGTGTTGTGATGCCATTAAGACCAAAAAATACTTTCCCAATAGACTTAGATGGTGAAAGAGACGTCTGTAAATCCGTGAATGTTTTTTTTTTAATGCAAAATGCAAAATGATGACTCCTTCACTATCATAATTTCATTCATTCGGCACGATAACATTTGGAAAGTCTAGAAGAGCCACAAGATTAAATCTTTTACTCCCAATTCTAGTTAGCCGAGCGCTAAACCGCCTCCGCCTCAAACTCTGTATCCAGTGCTCATTGTACATCCATTAATAATCTACTTCAGTTCCTAACTAAACTCCCATCTTGTTGTACTACTCTCTTTGATCAACTCATAAAACGTTTTATTTTGTAATATGCTGGCACCTTTGTACTGGAACACGTTACCCGGTTGAAAAACCACAGAATTTGCGCTCTGCCCCACCTCTATTACCACCTTGGGATCCCCTTGTAGGTTTCAAATCTATGTTCCCTTTGGGTCAAAGTTATCATCATCACTCCCCAATCTCAACTAGGTAAGATTGGTGTATCACTTTGGAGAGTGACAAGGTCAGAGCCTAAATGCCAAATATCAACCATATACATCCACATTCACATAATCCATTCCAGTCCCGAAATTAACTTTTATCTTGTATTGCTACCTTAATCATCTCAGGCTGATATTTTTAACTGTGTAACTGATATTTGCACTCCACTGTTCCACTCCCAGTTTCCCTAATTAAAGCACCAAACACGTTTCAAATGCTTTAATCAAAGGTCTGTTGCCTGCATACAGTATTATCCAGTCGTGATGATTTTAACATCAAGTTTTAAAGCAGTAGTGTCTAGGAATGAGCTCTGCTGAATCTTTGCAATGCATCCCGAGGCTTCACAAAACTGTTTCAACAAGATAAGGCTCAAGACGATGCTCCTCACAGTCAAAACTTTTTTTGGTTGAGCAAAATAAATGTGAATAAAAAACCTTTCATAGTCAACATCCACAAAAAAACAACCCATTACAAAGTGCATGCACAGTAGAAAAATCGATGCTTGCACAGCATGCTGTATTTGCATCCCAATGCCACTTAACATATACTGCTGTAAGTAGTGTGTCTCAGGAATTTTTACATACTTTTTCGAAAGTTGCTGCCTGGTAGATGTTAAAATCAAACTGTGCTTACATTCATTAGCGGATTAGTTAAAAGATTCAGCAGGGATTTTCTCCAAAAAAAGTGTGACAACAAACAAGAAACTTTAGCATTTAGGAGCCTAAAGAAGTTCTAGCCTACATTAAAAGTCTGAGAAATGCTTGAGGCATTTTGTGTTCCTGAGAGAGACTATCTAGCAAAGAACAAGCTTTAACAAAACATTCTGTATTTCAATAGGATATTTTTTGAGAAGTGACGTTTAGACTGTATCTTACTTGCCCTTTATGAGTTTCTGATGGAATCTGCAATGCAAGCAATACAGAAAAGTTCTCACTAAAGTGAGAAAAAGAGATCGCAAAAAAGACTCACCAAGAGGCTGGCCAGCGATGATACGGGCGTTTTCTCCCGCCACAGCTGCTCGGGCGTTCCTCTCGTTTAAATACTGTACGAAGGCGTAACCTTTGTGCACAGAGCAACCCACTATCTTTCCATACTTGGCGAAGATGACCTCTATGTCGGTCTTCTTGACGATGGCTGTGTTGAGGTTGCCGATAAAGACTCTGGAGTTTAGCGAGCGCGGGTCATTCTTGTTGGTCACGTTGCTGGTCTGGAGTTTACCAGTCATTCTCCTCCAGTTGCCCTCCTGGGACACAGACAGGGGGAGGGGAGGACACAGCTTTAGAGGTTTGGGGCAGGCTAACTCCAGCTAAATCTGCTAAACACTAAGGAACGCCAAATTGAAGATATTCAATCAACAAATAAGACATTATGAAATAATCATATAGAAAAATGTATACATAAATGAACCACTAAACTATTCAAGGAAAAAAAAAACTGTGTAATTTTATCATTCTTACTTTCATATTAGGCTTACATACCGTCAGCATCCCAGAAGGCCCACCTGCCGCCCTGTAGCTTACTAACGTAGCTAACTCCTGTTGGCTAGAGAAACCACAGAGAAGACTGGTTTTGCTCTTCACAGTTATGGAATTTGCTGCTAAGATGTTTAATGAACCATTTAACATCTTCCATTAACATTGGCTTTTCACTTTGAACTCACTTTAAGCTAGTTAGATGGGCAAGCAACGTTAGGTAGCCTACAGAAAGCAACTGCCATGTACCACATTTAGCATGATAGCTCCTGTTAGCTAGAGCAACAACAATGTCGCAGTAATTCTAAATGAGCCAACTAGTTGCTGCTGTAAATAAACACAATAACAACAAACTTCTCTTTTTTATTAACTTTACAAGTCTTAACATGTTGCCTACCGAGCTAGCTAACAAGCTAAACTGGTTTGTAAGCTTGGGTTAACTGGTAAATTCAGAGTGTGTTGTGAGCAGTGTTGTGATTTCAAAGATGTTTACTCAGGGAAATCCCACAACTCTAAAGAGCAAAGACAGTCTTTTCTCTGTGCTGTCTGTGACTGCCTGTTCTATACCAAAACCAAATTCCTTCTACGCATGTAGATTTTTGAGCCTTGAGGTTAGGCATTGATAGTGAGGGTCAGGATAGCTCAGTGGTCAGGGGATAGGCCCCTGAACGGATTGGGTTTTGTATACGAAGCAGGTAGCGACTCTCTAGGCTAGCCAACAGGAGCTAGCTACTTGGCTAGCCAGCAGTTGCTGAGCCTACTGAGAGCATGTGACTGGCAACTCCTTTCTCAATGAAAAGTGACATCATGAAATAAAAAATGTCACTAGTAAAAGTGTAATTAATAAATAAAAACAGACTTGAAAAAGGCATTTGGGAATAGTAATAATAGCCTATAATTAAAGTGAAATATGTAAAAATGGGAATAAGAATGATAAAAAGAAAACAATTTTTAAAGTTACTTATTAGATTAAACTAACGTATTTAGAGGTTACATTTCTTTTACATTCATTTGATTGTTTATTTCACAATGTCTTATATTTCTTTAATACTGAACACTTAAGGGTTCTATACAACACAATGCATGTACTTGAATTTGCTGTTGAATATATATTATATACAGTATATTATAATATATTTTAAATAGACACTTTATTGTTGATGAAGGCTTTTGTTGATGAAGGTTTACCTTATCTCATTTATGTACAAGGTCATCGGCCAGTCAACTGCTTACCTAAGCCACATTTTCGCATAGTTGAAATAATACCACTCTATGGCTGAGTGAGAGAATTAGAAGGAGCAACAATGGATGTTGAAACTACTGTATGTCACAGTAGTTTCCTCTGCTTTGTGAGAAACCACATGCAGTAGCTGCCAGTAGGAGAACTTTGCTATCTCAATACCCATATTGTTGCATCCCTAATGCTTTGTATGTCGTTTCACAGAATGCGGAGGCTGTAATTCATGTTACAGTTTTATTCAGACTTTTTTGTGCTGTCAAGTTATCAATGCACATTACCCTCAGCTTTTGTAGGCCTCCCCTGCAAATGAACTTTTCATTACCCAAATGTTTTAGTACAAGATAATTGGCTGCAGGATCAGATACATTATTTATCCCAAGGAAAGGATGCACTATTTCTGTGTATATATTTTATCACAGTAGGCGTAAAGTAGATAACTATGTAGGTATATCCAACAAATTTCTCTTTGCTTTTCCCCTTATATTTATTTTTTTCATGCAAATACATCATTTCCTTTTTACACTTGTAGAGATCCCGGTTTTGATTATAGTTGATATTCCAAAATGGATTACACCTTGTGCATTAAATACTGTGAAATGGTGTGAAGAAAACACTGAATATTCAATATTTGTCTTGTCTGAGTCTCTGTCCCTGACACACAGTGATAACAACTACTCAGCTTTGAGACGAAGAACCTAAATAATGGATGCAATCCTCAGTAAATAGGATTAGTAACCAAGGTAACATTGTTGTTGTTGGACAAACACACACACACACACATACATACACATACACACCCACACACACTTTGTCACAGGCACTCTTTTTCCCTGATCCAACTTAATTTTCTGATTGCAAGAGGCTGTAGATCCTTTCAGCTCAGCCTCCCTGACATGACACTGTGTGGCCTCAGTATCTCCATAATTACACAAAGTAGTTTTATTGTGAAGTGCCACACTAACATGGGTTAATTTAGCTAATTATAGCAGGGCAGGAGATTCTGTTGAAAATAGACCAGATGATGTAATTTACAAACTGGGTGATGCTTACATTCCATCACAAGGTTGCTTGCTCTGTACCTACAGTAGATGAGGAAACTGACCAGTCATCCAGTAAATGTGTGAGCAGCCAAGTGATTTACAGAGAGAGAGATTCTCTCTCAGACATTCATTACCCCTGAGACTGAGA
Source organism: Etheostoma spectabile (assembly GCF_008692095.1). NCBI lineage: Eukaryota > Metazoa > Chordata > Actinopteri > Perciformes > Percidae > Etheostoma > Etheostoma spectabile. The sequence continues at coordinate 7,793,696 of NC_045754.1, forward strand.
TCATGCTAAAAATTCAGCTGCTTATTCATGGATAAACATATTATTTCACTTGGCAGCACGTTTTTAGCATTAAATCACATTCACTATAAAATCCACTACGGGTGTGCTTGTGTGACTACTTGCTGTTCATGGTGCTGCACTGGCATGTGTTTGTTTCTGCGTGTGGGTGTGTGTGAATAAATGCTGCTCGCCATCTCTCAAATGGCCTTGACATTTATCAGCAGCAGACACTGGAAATGAATGTGGCGCCAGCACACACACATACATGTGCTCAAATGAGCCCCACAATAGCCACCAAACGGTAGTTTAAGCCTGCGGTCTGACACCCATCCCATATGGATGTCCGTGGACAGGTCACAGGGAACATGACAAATCAGTGGAGGAGTGTTAGATTGCCTCTCTCGTCAGATAAATCAGGAGCGGGTAACGGTCACGGAGCCCTTTCATGCCACCTTACTGTTATATTTCATGTTGTCTCTGTTGTTTTCTTTAGAGCAGGACACTAATTTATTCCATCAGTGGTTTTCCTGCTGACCTTGCCATTTAGTTTATTTACAACCTCTATTAAGCTTCTCATCCCATGAGGTGATAGCGTCATGGGGAGAAATGTGGAGAAACAACACAGGAAGTGATAGGCACTGGGAGCATAATTGGCATAAGAATTGTTCCTACTTGACATTTGTTATGTAAAAAAAAAAAAGTAAACACAAAGAAGAGCTTTATCCCAGAAATGCATTCTACAAATGGCTTTTTAAAAAGGAAAAAAGTATGACCTGGTGTTCAAAAGCCCACTCTTTAAAAATGATTACAGCCTTACAGTACTGCCTTTTTGTGGGAAAAGAGCAAAAGACAGATACGTCTTCACATTCACTTTCATGCTAGTGTGGTCGTGTCAGAATAGGTGTCACATTTTTCAAAAGGTGGATTTCTCCTTTTAGAATGAAACACTTTGCTCTTGTGGCATTACAGAAAATTCTGGCATGCCTTTGCCTCTAATACATCATAAAAAAGTATCCTAGATCTCATGCCAATGATAAAGAAATAGGTCAGCAGAAAAAGCACCAAGTTTGTGTGGTTGACAGCACTGGTGGTTTGGAAAGTGGTTGAGTGGGAAAAAAAAGAAAAGATTTAGTAGAATAGTTGCCATATTACTGAGTTGTACCCTGCTCTGTAATGCATTGTGCCTTGGTAGACAGGTTTTTAAAAGGTTGTTGTTCGGGTCTGGCCACCTGTCTGATTTATAGACATTTTTTCATGGAAGGAGGGAACTCACTGAATTGATTCCTTTTGTAATTTCCAACCACCCCCACCACTGTACATTTCTCTCCGCCATGCCTCAGCCACTCTACTCTGATTGTTGCCAAGGCTTGATGGGCTGAGAAAAGGCTGAAGAAGCTGCTCAGTGAGACAGAACAGACAAAGTTACCATGATACACCTTTTCCAATGGTGTTGCTGCCATGTACTGCAGAGGTGGAATAATTGCTTCATGGATTCCTTCCATGTATATCTTGTCTTAAAATGTGTTTGCTGGTGAAAGAAACGGCAAAACCGGAAAATATATTCACTCCATTTTGTAAATCAATGCCACTGTTTGTATTGTAGACTGCAGAAGATATCTGTGATGTATCCAGGCGTACATTTATGCACTTTTGTGAAGCGTGGTCATAAGGCGAAGCTATTCTACTTCTAAGACAAACTACAAGCCCAACATTTTGTTTCATTTGAGGAGAAAATAAATCAAATGGAAAATAAACAGGACAATGGTCTTAAATGCCACATCCACAGATTAACCTGTCCCTTCAAAAATGTGTTAAGTCGTCACAATAGAGAGATAAAAACCTAATTGTTCCCATATTTTTAATCACTTGCTGCCCATTGGCTTTATGAGTTAAGTTACACAGTGTTGGTTTGAATTCAACTCGTAAGTAGTCAACTATTGCAAAGAGGGTCAATAAAAGAAAGCAAAACAACTTTAATTTTGCCGGCCAAGGGTACTCGAAGCGCTGTAAAAGCATGAATTACAGTGAGTGGGACATCTACTTAACATCCCTATTTATGACTATCATAACTGAGCGATTTATTATTATTATTATTATTATTATTATTATTATAATATATTTATTTTAGAAACAATCTCTTGACTTAGTGGAGTTTTTTAAAGGGACGGGAAGGGTTGTGTGCTTTTGCAAATTAAACTCAACCATAGAACCCAAGCTGTGATAGTCTGAAAGTTCTTTCATAATCTTCTTCCACAATCAGTTTAAAAAAATAAATAACAGCGAGAAGACTTCATATGCATTTTCTCTGGTTTCATTCCTTGAATTGATTGTCTTTATTGTTTAAATGTATGTATTTTCTGTATTGTTACCTTTTGTACTATATTAACCCATTCATGCACCTCTGCCAAATACAGTGAACGTCCTCTTCTGCAGCAGGCAGGCCTTTCAGCATAAAAGCTCAGATAAACACACTGAATACTCCTTATCCAGCAGCAAGCCTTAGTGACTAGCTTGCTGACATATTCGAGACCAAAACAGAGCTAAAAGGCAGTGAACACTGATATAGCCAGGTGGTTGGAAACGGGAGCGTCTATGTTACCTGGGTCCTAACCTTGGCGTCCTCTGAATATGATACATCAACAAGAACTTTCAAAGGAGTTTTATGTTCTCAACAATCTATGTTCCTAAAATCCGATGTGGTTTACTGATATTATACTCCTTGAAACCTACGGCATTCAATTTGCGGTAAAAGATAGTTTCTCTCTTTTTTTCTTTACACGCTGAAATCTCCACAGTGGCTGAATGAGACTGTCCTTCGTGAAAACCGCTCCCCATAAGTCGCTTGTTCATGTAGCAAAATTACGATCCATTTTTACGTTTTTAGTGGCCTTGTCCTATAGTGGTTGCAGTTATTATGACAAGAGAAGAGCAGGAAGTAAGGTGGATGGGACTTTCACCAAAGAGACCAGGGTTCACGTCCTGTTTGACAATAAAAGTAAACAGTAAGTTTATTTAACTTTACTGATCTATTGGCGTTGATGACAGTGGGAATAAGACTGATCTTGGGCTATAAGTTACAGCTCAATAACATACTTAATTCAAAAACTGGACCTACTATGTGGACTTCCTGTGCAACAGAAGATTTGTTTCTTAAGGAAGCTCAGGGCATTTGGATCCAGGGAAGAAAAAGGAGGCTCACTCGGGTTCAGTGGCCTCTCAGTCCAACTGAAAGCTAGGATACTGCGGATCTGCTCCAAGGTGGTGGGTCACTATGTAGAAAACTCCTTAAATATCTGCACTAAACTCCCCGACCCTTGGGCTGTGCCCCTATTTAAATCACAGACTGTGAGCATACTCCCCCCCCGTGAATGTGATCGTATCAATTAATACATGGTTAGATGTAGGGGGTATAAAGAATGTTCATGACACAGGACAGTGTATCAGATGTTTTTATCATGTCATGTCTTTTGTGATTGCTGGAGGGTGACCTTAGAGATCTTTTTTTTAGAAAAATGTTTGTTATTCTGTAGATTGTTAGAATGTGAATCAAGACACATTTCCGTGTGAATGGACAATAACATTTCATCTTATCTCTTCTTTTTTTTTTTACATACTTATTAAGAGTACTTTTTACTTGTGTGGTTTACCGTATCTTTATGGTCTCTGGACCATGTAATATATATATACTTCAAACATTTCATCAAAGCCTTTCTCAGCTTTCTCTTAGCTGCAGCAAAGCTGATTTCACTACCAATAGTGGGTATGTGCTTTGCAGTTCCGACCTTTTTTTCTTTCTTTCAAACTCTGCTCTCAGAAAATAAATTAACTATTAAAAAAAAGCCTGGAGCAATGATACAATTAGCTAAGATGCAAATGGAGCCATTTCTCAGTTGGCCCTCATTCACCTGCGCAGGGGAAAATGGTTAAAATGAGGTAGGAGAAACTTCTGTGTGCCGAGGCACAGAGGGTGACATACGTACGAGTGGAATGTGTTATTGGCCAAGGGGAGTTGGCTGTTTGTGATGGACAGGGGAACACTTCAACTGCAATGACAAGATTTCATTTCTTTCCATTGCAGTATACAGATGCACAGAGTTAAAATCTGGTCAAACACAGTGATCTGTTAAGCGCAAAATAGATCAATCTCTGTCCGCTCCTGATCCACTTTGATCGGTAAGGGTAGCAGGTGTTTTATGACATAAAACCCACTCTGTATGGTTGTTTTAAAAAGCTTCCTCTCCACTATAAAACTTAGCTCAATGGGATGCTTAAAATATTTCTATGCACAGTGCAGTAAAATATCCCCATCTTTCTCAAAATAGGCAATCAGACCAATAGTCAATATCTGTTTCTGAGCTACCAAACACAATCAGAATGTTTTTGAGCACATCAGGCATATGTTTTTCTTAGGACAAAATGAAACATAACAACAGGTCAGGTGGCTAAAGCATATTCTGTTGGTTACTATAGGAATGAATCATCATTTATGCACTCGTTAGATGTTCTGAATGCGAATTATTATCTTTCAGACGTGGTGGAATGTAAATGAAGGATCATAAAATGGAAAAGGAAGAGTAGCAGCGCAAAGCAAACTGAAGTACACTCCTCTGGGAATAAAGTGTAAGTAAAGCTCTGCACTTTTTAAGTTGCAAACTGCATTTACTTTCATGCCAATTGAATTCACTCAAGGCATATGCTACAGTTAACTCTTTCTTGAGGGGCTGCAGACTGATACAATATTATGTTCATCTCCTGTATCACCCCATGTCATATGTGCAGTAATATTGTAACAATAAGAGTAACTTAAACAATGACTGCAATAACTGCAAAGATACATAAGTTTGCGTGTTGTTATGACAAAATGATCTTAGGCTCAGTTCACATGTACACAGGGTGAAGATGTTCAGAAACTCTGTTTTCAGCGTTGTCATGTAGACTTGAGTAAAGTTTTTGGCTTGTAAAGTCAAGAGTGTGTGCCGTCATCTCATTTGTGAGGCGTCACAAATTAGGCAATATTTCACGCACTAGTTGACGTGGCCAAAAGAGTTCTGGTTCTAACAAACTAACAGGATTTTGTTTACATATAATTGTACAGTGACTCTTCCACTGTATTGAGGAACAGAGTCATCCCAATGCACTAGGGAGCGATCAATGTGCCATTGCAGCCAGGTTGCCTTCCGGTAATAGCTTTTCTTCAGGCTACTGCTTGGCCAACATTATTTTAGGGTTATATTATATTTTGAAACAGTGCTTGTGTGGATGGGATTGTTTTTAAGAGCAAAAAGAGGGAAGTCAAAAATACCTGGGTTGAAACAACACTGACATATATAAAGAATTAACTATACAAAACTTATTTTGTCTGTCTGCTGCCAAAACCAAAATAGTAAAGTTGCAGGTCAGAACTAAGGCTGAATCTCATTTCTCTATCTTACCCCTACCCCTTACCCCTTCCCCTCATTTTTGCACGTTCATGCGGGACCTAGTGCTGTCCCATTTCTCTCTTCAAACGAGGGCTAGGGCTAAGACCGAGGGCTGTATACCCCTTGAAAGCAAGTGAGGACGCGAGTAAACGAGGGCTATTGTACAGCAAGCAACAATGGCTGCCGCATCGACCAGAGAGACCCACAAATGTAAGTATTTTGGGCTTAAATAATTTATTTAAAAGTTACGACAGCCTTGTTTTGTGGTCTATGCAGTCCTGTACATATATACTTGCAACCAAAATGTTTTTCTGAACATCAAAACGGTGATAACTGAAACAGATATACAACACACCATGTGTATGTGTGTACACATATGTATTGCAAACAGACCTAAGTACTACACAGATAACATCTGCCTCAGCAAAGTGAACATAAAATATATTAATATATAAATGCATATGACAGACAGAGACGGCATCTTGGAAGTTTGTGATCAATACTATATGGTGATGTAACCAAGTGGTGTCCCATTTCATAGGGGTATGTTTTCACCCCTACCCCTTACACCTTGGTTTCAAGGGCCAAGGGATAGGGGTAAGGGGTAGGGGTAAGATGGAGAAATGGGATTCATCTTAAAACAGTTAATTGGATGGAGTCGGGTAATGATTCTCTGTGGGTTCATCACTATGGGATACCTCTTCCATTTGTAAAAATAGTGATCATAGCTGCTGTAAATCAAATAATATTGAAATGATAGCAAGCACAACAGATCATATGGTCCTTATTTGACATACTGTAGAAGCATGGTTCACTGAATGTTAACTGGACAAAATAATTAGACATGTGGTGCCCCGCTGTTCTGATTGTTGTCACTTGCCTCTTGTTACTATGGCCATTCTGCAAATGAATATCCTGTCTGGTGCAATTACATCATACCCAGTAATGATCAGTTAACTACATTAAAAATGTATACGGACAAACTGATGAAAAATGTAAAATGACATAACTGAAACCAAAGTGTTTAAACCTGCTAAAATATTGTGGAGACATGCTTTGATTTGGTGGGTCTAATGTATTTGGCCGTTGACCGTTCTGCTCTCCTCATTAAATCTGGATGTGTCATCATTAGCGCTCCAAGTTGCAGCTGCAGATGGATACAAATTTTTAATGGGGGCACATTAGCATTTATTAACATCTACTCTGCAGGAGAGGTAAGACAAAGTTCCAACTCTTCATTAGGAGTATTAATATACACTTTAAAAAGTGTTTGACTGTACTGAAAACACAAACTGCAGCCCGGGCTTCTGTATCTGAAACATGGAACAAACAGCAGTGTGTTTTGTCAGAGAAGGAGACATTGCATTTAATCTTGTTCTCAGCTCACACAATTAACAGCAGAGGATATTTCTTATTTATGGGTGCCCCTGTGAGCCTCGCTGTGCTCAATAGCCTGTATTGTAAGAGGATGACAGGCAATTTTTTGGGCTTCAAAGGCTTGGCAACAGCTCAGTGGAATTTAAATGACCTTAAAATTCACAGGTTTCGTTTACGGAGTCATTATGCAGAAGAGCAGGAATATTATCTGCATGGTGTAATCAAAAAAAGCACATTTTTTCAAGGTTTTTGCATTTTGCTCATATTGTGGACTATGCATATTGTGTTTTGAGTCAATTTCAAAGACGTTATAGAGACGATATTTTTGACATTGCTCCTGTCTGGTGGTTACACAGAGGGGCTGGTCGGCCATCTGTAGCCTTGCCATGACCTACAGTATGTGTCGCCTAGCAGCAGCTTCCCTTGCATGCCGCTGAAGCTTTTTGATGAGAAGAGGCTTGCCCATCACCCTCCCCGGGTTTGTGTACACATTTCCGCTGCTGGTGTAGGACCACGTCGGCTGTGAAGTGCATCTGCCCCGACCACACGTTCACACCTCTGGCAACACAATCAATCAAGTCACCGGAAATTCGTTAATTTCATATTGAGGTAAGCAGCCAGGGAAAGTCAGCCTACACATGCATAGCTGGCCAAGAGAAGTTGGCCAAAGCTCTGTTTTATATGGCTATCAGGCTTCGATGGGCAGGTTTTCCTGCTTTGCTGTTTCCAATGTCACTTTCATTTTTATTCATAACCACTTTGCCTGCCAAGTGCAAAATGGAGGAAAACTTTATTCTAGTCATTCATCGCTGCCCACAAGACAGGAATAAACATCTCAGAGCTATCAGTATTCAGTGCCATAAGTACGTCATTTTACATAATTAGAGTTTCTCAAACCACTTGATAAAGACTGCAATATGTAAACATGTTTTAAAATAAAACAGTGAAGAATCCACATAGTTTCCTTTCCTGTTACTGTAACCCCCAAAGAAGAAGATGTTAATCACAGAAAACAGCATTGACAGTTCTGCGCAAAGGGACCTGTAGGATACGTATGCCGGAGACATTGGTTTGAAACATCCCTCAGATTGACTTTGATGATACAAATCTCCATCATGTTATGTTTGTTATTGCCTGGCTAAATGTTCAAAGGTAGCAGAAACTTTGTGTAACGCATTGACTGACAAGAAAACTAACTTCAAATAATCCCATAACACTTCAAAAGCTTCTTCATGGTTCGGTGACTAATCTTCAAAGTCATGCCAAGGATTGAACCGATAGTGCCGCTGTGTATAGCCGGTACAAACATCCTTGTCAGCGCAACTGAGGTGTGAGGTGTAGAGAAAGGGAGAGAAGATAAAACCCAAAGCTAATTGAGACAAAGTCTGTGGCTTGCCTGTGTGAAATACAAAAGCCCCTGGCTGAAGACGTTTGGTAATTACAACTGCCAGAGAACCAATCAGTCAAATC
>NC_045754.1:7801972-7822369 GCF_008692095.1 Etheostoma spectabile
TAGAAGTTGCAGCCAGACATTAAGGTAAATTAGGGAATTATTGGTGATCCTGGAGGGTTATCCCAGTCATTGTGGATCTTACCTCTTTGCTGCCTTGTGCATCACAGTAATCCCAAGAAATTAGCTGGTGAAAAATGTTACACCTTGAGAGAAATACTTGTTACAGACTAAATCATATTTCTACAGTTTCTCTTTCTGCACGTGTTCAATCAATATTCCAACGTTAAGTCACATTGGATGCGTCCTTTGACCAAAAGAGGCAGCCACCAAATTACTTTAGTTGTTATTAGGACTTTTAGTGGCTCTTTTATCCCTGCAGTAGTACAGCAAATCAAATCTTCTCTGTGACTGTCTGTGTTAATGGTGAGTAGAAACAAAATGATGATGGTTACTGGTCGATGCAAACAGTATCAAGATATATTCCTTAAGATAACAGTCATGGTCAATTTCACCAGAAGTTCAGTTAGTAGTTTTTTTTCAAATTCCCTCGGCATTCAAACTCCATAATTCACACTCAAAAGTGTGTTTCCTCTGTGGAGAAAGGCAGACTTTCTGTGCATGACTTGTACGAAAGGCCTGGACCACTCGGGATTTTTGTTAATACCTAACAGGAAATTACGGGAACAAATTCTCTTCAATGACTAAATAAATCTGTATGAGTTGAGTTGTCTTCTGTATTTTGTGAATCATGCACGTGATACATCTTTGTCCGTCTGGTAGGAACATATGTTATATCCCATGTATTAGTCGTGGACTCACTTTGTTCATTATATCAGCCTCCCTCCATTCATCCCTCCCAAACAAAGGCAGACAGAGATTATAAGTATGAGGTTAGATAGACTACAAGATAACAAGTTCAGAAGGTCTATCACGTTATGTGCATGTTTGTACTGTATATTTATTGTTGGCTTTGCATAACCCAAGAATAACCAATGCACATGTCCCCCCCTCTTTAGTTTAATACAAACAGATGTAAAATCAAATATTTCCTTGCAAGCATTGATGGATTTGAGACAAAAGCAGGGCTGTCCAATTTATTTGATTTCAATTTAAAATGTGCAAATCAAAGCAGCCTCTTGTAATTAAGAGCATGGTTCCCAAAAATCAAAGGAGACTTAGCAGGACCTGCATCTAAAGGCTGAATCTCAATAATTCACAAGTCCCAGAAAAGCCACAACACTTGTCACTGCTAAGAATATGACACATCTCATATTCTCACAAATGCACGGTGTGAATTTAGTGTCATGCAGAAGAGCATGAATAAATAAATAACATGTCTTGGAGAGGGAAATTGAATGTTCAACAGCTTTAATAAATTAGCTGGTTACATGTGGTGTCTCCATTAAAAATGGCTCCCACCCCCTCTTTCTGTATATAGACAATTCATCACGCCCTCCTCATTTCATTTCCCTTTAATTGCACAGCGTTTGCAGTTTAACAGGAAAGAACAATTAAAACAATCGAAATGTTTGCTGACAGCCCCACTCTTTAAAGAGTGCCCTTACTGTCTAAATAATTCAGAATAAAGATGAACTAAGAGAAGCTTGATGAAGAGGCTGACACCCTATTTTTTTGTGTCTCTTAATATGCAAACAAAAATTCCGCACGTTGTAATTGCTGCTAATTGTACCTATTCTAAACTAGATAATCCACAGAGCACTTACTCCAAGCAGTAATTGCAAGGCACAGTTGCAGATTTTTTAAAGCGTTTGGTAGTTGGAGCCCAGGGGAACCCTTAAGGGCCTCCCTGGGCAATGAAGCCGTCATCTTGCTTCATGAAGTCTAGCAGTATTTTTTTTTCTTTTTCTTGCCTTGGCATATTTGCATTTATCAGGTCTACTGACGTGCAGAATTAGAGCAGCAGACTTTAGTAAGTTTGAGTCTAATGTTTGTCGAAAATAAGCAGACATTGAATATGCACGCACGCACGCACACACACACACACACACACACACACACACACACACACACACACACACACACACACACACACACACACACACACACACACACGCAAACATAAACATGGATACACGCTCAAATGTGGTGAAATACACAAACACAAGCATATGTGCATACACAGATGTGGAAACACACACAAGCTGCTGCATAGGCACTCACATAGAACACACACACACACACTTGTACATAAACGCCGCAGACAAAACGCGATGGAGAACTTCACACAGCGGACCAATCACAATCCTTGAAGTAGAACTTTTGACAGTTTGACAGCACATGCTGCCTTTGGTGTAACAGAAGAGGCTTATGGAGTCTGTATGGTGCCCTCGACACTTCTTCTCGTCTTAGAGTAATAACATATGGCTTTATGCATAACACTACTCAAGCTTGAGATATTTCACTTGTACGAAGACAAAACAAACACAAATAAAAATAGACATTTGAAAAATACCAGCTCTGTTCTGGGGTTCAGAAAGAGGCATTATCATATCCATTTGAAGGGGATTCTTTTCAAAATAAGACATCATTTGGAGATAAAAATGACACACTCTCTCCAAATGATTGCTGTCACAAAAACAATGCTCGGCGGTTACTTAAAAAGCTTTTAACTATCATATCTGAGAAGATGTCTGTGTCTGTGTTAGTGGTAATAACTGAATATCAAAAAGGATTTCAAGTACTTGAAATGACTAAAACCCTTCATTTCCTCTAAGCACCGTACTGACATGTAAGCCTTAAAGCACATGATGACATACTAGCTGTGCATGAATGCTCACATCCTAATAAGAGCAAAATATGAAGTCAAACATTCAAAAGGTAAAAGTTCTTTTGAGGGGAACGTTGCTTTGAGGGTGACGGGCCACCTTTAAATGGAATAACCTTTGGGGTTGTTTTTTGACTGTTGGTGTGACAACTATTTCTCATTCCCAAAATGAAATCCCTGAATAACAATTACTTAAAATGACTCATCCCAAAAATATTTGTATAATAAAAAAAAGAAATTGGTATAAAAACGGTGACACATGAAATCTTATCCATGACAATTAGGGGCTCGATATCTTTCAAATACTAAAATAACTTCAGGTGAGGTGAACTGCTAAACCTTTGATCCTCGTCTCTTTCTGTCTCCCTCCCTCTCAAGCCTTATCACATCATCCATTTCCTCACTTGTTTGTTCCTGTGAGTGACACCTCATACTCAGCCTTATACAATATCTGTCCGATTGCATTATTAATGCTGATAGAGTGCCGGATGAGTCGTCATGTGAAGAAACCGCCGCGGCGTAGGAGGGCGGAGGACGGGTGCAGAGAGGTCACAAAATGATCAAAGAATTGTGAGGAGATAGATGACAGACGGGGCGGTTTTTTTTTCTCCTCGTCACACCAATCCCAGAGAGTTTTAAATACATGCTGTAGATAAACAGCTTTCTCATGGAAGACTGAATCCTGTTCATTGTCATGCTGGTGAAGTGATAGCAAGAATTACACAACAATAAGCCTCCCTCGTGGACTCTCTTTTTTATGACACAATCCTGAGATCAGCATAAAAATGAATCACCTACAAAATCAAATTCCAGCTTATCACATGCTGTTGTTGCAAAGTTATGGTTTTACTAATAGAAACTATAAACACTGTCATGTGATAATAATTGCATGCTGATTCCCTCCTTTGACTTGCAGAGCTGAAGAGGATTAAGCCTGGGTTCCCTTCATAGCTAACCCAATAATATGTGAGACTGAGCAGCAAGCGGCTTACCGTTAACTGTCTCACATCCCTCCGAGGAGCTCGGACGTAGGCCTACTGCATGGACAAGCCTGGTGTGCCTGGTGACACCTCTGTATGTCCTCACACTAAATCTACTTCTTCCACATCTACTGCACTGCACCCCTCCTTCAGCCTCCACGGTATAGCTGTACTTACACAAACGACACCATCTGACTGCAGCTATTTTCAATTGCCTCATTTAGTGTGTAATCCACATAGTGCCTTCACTAACACACACAATGTGGTCCCCAGTGATGAATGTGTTTGCTACAAGCATGCTGCTAAAAAGCTTGTTTCTGATCTCTGAAAACCACGTCTCTCCAAAATGTCACCTTTCCACGATCTAATAAAAACAGACATGTTTTCAGCTTTGTGACAGTTATTAAATGGTCTATGTAACTTTAATTCCTATTGTATTTTCTCAGTCCATAAATGAACATGAAAACCTTCAAAAATTAAAAATCACCATATCTGGAGATCCATGGTGACACTGGCCGCTCTCTACAATTTTTGACCATATAAACGTGTGCTCCTGGATCCCCACTTCAATGACTCAAAATCATACTTAACATTATTTTATCATATCAATACGTTAATTCTATGATAATTTCTCATTGACATGAATTTAAACGAATTACGTTTTACGAAATATGAATTACTCAAAAGTATGTCAGAGCCCCCAGTTGTAAATCATGGCATTTTTTTGCAGCACTAGTGGGGCCACCCTTTTGTTTATATGTGGATCATACATTTAACATACAAAACAACAAACAATAAAATAGAACTGGCAGACAAATTTCTCAGTTTACAATGAATATCTTGACTTGTCAGCTAAAAATCATATTCAAAAGTTGACCTAAAATCCCCCATAAACATGGGATGATGTTTAGGCTACTTGTTCATTCCACAGGTTTTGTAGAAGCAGTATTGTATACTATCAAACCACCATTCAGCTGAGCAGATAAAGAAAATAATAAATAATAGTATAGAACTGCAGCACATCTCCTCTTGCTCCCTGGCTTTGAAAGTGTTGTGGTTGTTGTCTGTATTCCAAGTTAGTCATCAGAAGTCCTTGGCTACATGACATACATTTTCAAGTCTATCACTCATGACAGCAGCACAGCATTCACAGTCACGGCACAGACACATTTTACCTAGAGATTTTTCCTCTTCTCTAACAAACAAATTTGATGCAGTCTAATGAGTGCGAAGAAAACAGAGAAAGGAAGTGTGACCTGCACTTCTTTTTTAAATTCGGATAGTCTTCCACATGCATGCACAGCACAACAAATCTGACTTTGTTAGGAAATTTTCATTCCTGCTTACCACAGATAGTGGCGACGTTTTGTCAGGACAACAACAGCAAGAAAGAGAACATGATTGGGTCTTGGGTAGATGGAGTTAAAACTTGAAGGCAGATACTAAAATTGTCTAAAACAAGTGAAAGAAACTACAAAAACAAGTCTTAGTGATGTCAAAAAGACATTAACATCACTTCAGATGTTTAAAAAAAAAAATCTGATATGAGCAGCAATTTGCAATTTTGGCATGGAAGTTTGCAAACCTCACAGCTCACATCAATCAATTTAAATGTGTCTGCTTTGGTTATGAAACAACAGAATCCAACAGAGCAACGAGTGAAATGTTTTCACTGAGAATTTGAAGTATGCTGCTGAATCCATTTGGCTATGGCGCGTCTTGCTTATGAACATTTAAATGACAAAGCACACATTCCATTATTCAGTATGCAAAAGACCTGTGGTGACTTTTCCTCTTTCTAATGACTCAAATGATGAAAGTGTATTTGGATGTAATAGACGGGAGATGAAAAAGAATGTGATGAAAACTGAAATTGAATGTCACTTTCAGAACAACATGAATAAAATAACAGAAAAGAAGTGTTTTCTTTTTCCATTAATATTAAAGTTTGCCCACTTTGGTTTAGAATCTGTATGCCTGTGTCATTTTTCTCACACTGACGAAAACCTGATGGTGGTGCCCAAAAAATGCTGAAACACTATTTACCAATGATGATACTTGAGCAATTGCTTTCCATTTGCTTAATACAGTCACAATTAATAGCTTAATTCTTCCCAATGATGTTCCCAATAATTTTGTACCCAAAGCATTGTGAGACTGATGAAGTAGTTTAATATCCATACATGGGTTTCCTTGAATCATCTTATTCCACACTGTCTGACAGTATCATCTATATATTCTGTATCTGCGTGTTCCAGCTCTTCATTGAAGATAAATGAACTGAAGTGAAATAAACTGAGTTAAGTAATTAAACCTAAGACTCAGTGTTTTCATGTTTGCAATATTCTATCAAATAATAATAATAAGAATGCATTGTGTTATACACACTTGTTTGAAATGTGTGGATTCTTTGGAAACTTTGGAATCTCAACAAACAGGCCAGCGGTCAAATTAGCGTGAGTGACGCAAGGTCAACATCAGCATCACTTGCTGTCTGAAAACCCCTTCACCTCTCATGCTGACATACTAATATAGTCACAATGACAACGCTTACGTCTTGATTTGTCCTGTCGGCATGCTAACATTTGCTAATTAGAACTAAACACAGCACGAATTTGGTCAAATGTACTGAACAAATTAAAAATTTTAAATGTTATGGCAAGTCCAAATGACGGACTGACATTGCAATCCCTTAGCTGCTGGAGTGGCTACAAATACACTTTTTAAATGTGTAAAAAAAACTTAAAACTTAAAGATTCTTTTACATATGAACATTTTCTTTCAGTCTGTCTGTGTCCAATGCCATGCCATAATCTTCTAAAAGAAAATTGAGTTTTATACCAATACCTGGAGAGTTTTCTATGCATGCAACCTGAACCTCTGAAACTGAATTGCAGGTGAAGGACGTGTAATTTGTTCACTGTAGATACTCAAACAAGCAGATTTCTCCAGACAAACATATTCATGGCTAACAGAAATACATGGATTTAAGGTAACTTTTTTTTAAAGACACACAGTTTTATTACCAATGGATTCAATAAAATACAAAAACTTTAGCAGGGGGTGCTCCTCATTTGGAGAAACTAGTCAATCAAATAAGCTTGTGTTGAGTCATCACAGTCATCCAGGTAGTAAGACATCATAAACCAACAGAAGCAATACATTCATGTGTGGAGTAGAAAACATTATCTTCTAAATGGCTTCATGTGACATCAGATGGTAAATTCTCTGTGATAAGAATCCACGACTGCCGCTGGACGAGGACGTGGTGGAGGACATCAGCTCACATTCGTCACCTTCTGCATGTAATGTCACGTTTCCAGGTTGTGTCCCAATTCCTCGGACTAGGAAAGTGGGGCGAGTTGGAAAAATGCCAAGCTATTGATTTTATGGCAGTTGTTAGAGTCGTAACAGAGTTGTAAGTAGCAGACTATTGTTGGAGCACCCATTCAGCCTCCAGCCTGACATATAGTACAGCATGTGGCCTCTTTAGCCCCAGTTCTTTTTTTATGTTTTCATTGTAATTCTTGAAAATGTGTTTGTATTTCTTTAAATGGGCTCACCACTTCTGGATGTGATAGATTGTACTCCTCTCTACAGTGAAATGGTTGTACACATATTCACAACAAAGAATATGTTGTTTTTCTGGTGTTGAGTTATACAGTATTTGTCTTTGTTTTGAAAGAAGCGTCTCAATCCCCTGACTTACCTTATACTTTTCAAAAAACTCTAGCCAATTTAAGGATAGGAATAACAGAAGTGTGACTTTGCTTTTGTGTGTTATTCAGATATATTTTCGGTCTGCTTTTTTGTTGACTTTGTTTGTGACCAAGGCAGTTTTTCGTGTGCTTCTGTTCTCGGTTTTAGATTCTGCTGTTATTGTTGTTATTGGAGTGTGTGGGTTTTCTAGACACCTCAATGACAAGGTTCCAAAAACCAAAATGTGTTCATCTTCAAGTGTTGCAAAAACTCAAGTCTATGTAGTCATGTCTTAGAACATAATAACCAATACAGGCAGATTGAGAAACATGTTACTCTATAGTTCATATCAACATCATACCCTGTGTTCATTAAAACCAGGAATACACACATTTAAAGCTATATCATTAGCAAATTCTCCAATTATGTAGTTTCATGTACCAACCCTACTACTAAATGAATATACAGCTAATATGTTGTCAGTAAAAGGTCAGTTACACTGTCTGAAATCAAATTGAAAAGTATTACTTGTTTGAGTATTCACAGTAAAAATACATGATGTGGCTTGTAGCAGTAGTTCTGAGACTATACAGATCCAGTCCTGGATCATTAATCAGGAAAGAAAAACACTCTTTTCTTAATTTGGTGCAAATTAAACTGATTTACTTCACTTACAAGGTCATTATATGATTACAAAATGCATAGGTCAGTGAAAACATTTAGGCTCATGCATGTTATATAGTAAGCATGTGGAAGGCTATGCCCCAAAGAGTCATAATTAACCCCCCTTTTAAATGGGCACTATCCCAGGTTTTCTTCAGTGAGAATCATTGTGGGTAAAACTGATCATTTTAGCCCTTTCAGTAGTAGTTTTAATGGGTTTAATTGAACATGGATGACAATAAAACAAGCACTTCCCTGTTTTCAAACGATCCCATTATTGTGCTGTACAGTGCTTCAACATGGAGTGAATCTTAATGTTCCGCTGAATTTACCAGCCAGTATCCAAAGGGGGTATGTTTATCAAAACCCAACTGTGTCTCCAGATGCTACATTCTTTACCCCTCTGCCGGTAATCAATATGAGTGCTGAAGTCTGCTGGTTTATGCCGCTGGGTCATGTTTACTATGCAGTGTATAGAGGCAATTCTCTAGTTGCTGGCGTAAAGAATTCTCTTTGAATAATACAGAGGCAGGCAGAATCTGATGCTGCTGCTACCATTCTGCAGTTTAGTGTGTTGTTAAGTACTGCAATTGTTCTCTGTTGACACTATATGGTAATTTTACAGCGACAACACATGTTTTTGAGTACGACAATGCTATGGAAATAGAAATACACGTTATGTTGACACCACAGAAAATAAAACAACACTGCAATCATTTGGTTTTCAGTGTTTGCAATTTGGATTTTAAGTGTCACCTTCATTTTTCACAACAAGATTCTGAAACTTATATTTGTCTCCTTATACAAAACATTGCGGCCCAGGCTTGTTCAAAAACACTAAGGTCAAAGTCTTATAAATGGTTTTACTTTTTATTTTCATGCATATAATCAGTTGTCTTCTATCAGTTGTAATTTTACACTGTTATTCAATGTCATTTCAGAAGCATCCGACTTTTTTTTTAAAGTGTATGTAGGTAGGTATTAAAAGGCTGTTTGAGATGTTAACATGCAAGAAAGTGCCCATGGAGTTTAGAGTTTTCTTTGTGGTGTTACAGAAATTATCTTAAGTTTGTTTGGTTTTAAAGGATTACCATGGTAATTTGGAAAATATGAATATTCAGTTACAGTGCAGGATCGACACCACTCCAATGTCTGGGCAGTAACTGTGAAGCAAGAGCTAGTAGTTGATTAGCTTAGCTTGCCATGAAGACTTGAAGCAGAGGGAAACACAACATTTTGTAGTTTCATGTGGAGTTACATGTTGCAACTATTTCTTGAGACTTTCTGGAGTCTTGTTATCACAGTGAGATTCTAGCCACGGGTCCCCAAGAAATCACACACAGCTGGTGAAAGCGAGATGATAAGATCCAAATGCAGACAGACTTGTAAAGTTCAGGGATTTATTGACCGAATGAAGGTACAAAAGCTTATGGAAGCAACAGCCAGGCAAGGGTCAAAACTGTGAAGGCAGTCCAAAAGGACAAACAAATCCAAAGAGGGCAGGCTGAAAGTCCGAAAAAAAGAAAAGAAACTGGCAAGTTTCAAAAATAGGAAAGTAACAAGTCTCAGGTAACAGATTTCAGAGGCTCACAAAGGCATGCGGTACATAGCAAGCCCCACTACCTGGCAGAATACAAGTGGAAATGAACTGCTAGATGTACAACTGGGCTCATTAGTAGAAATGGGAAGCAGGTGAGTTGGCGGGGGAGGTCTGGTAACTGGGACCGCAGGGAAATGGGATAATTGCACGGCTGATGAGGGAAAGTGGAAACAGGTGAGGAGGTTGATGAGCGAGTTAGGCCTTTGGATCAGGTGGGAAAGTCTGAGGACATATGGTCGACAGGCAGAGAATGCCAATGAACAGGTTTAGAGGTACCGGTAGGTACCATAGGTGTATTTTTTAAATTTAATTTTGATTGAGTTATGCGAGCTTCCCCATGTATCCAGTCTTTATGCTCAGCTTGACTAATCAAATCCCAGCTCTAGCTCAATAGGTCACACATACGAAAGAGGGGTCTTGATCTTTTGAACGCTTGACAAGAAAGTGTTTAACTGTATTTCCCGTGTCAAACTATTTTTTAACAACTGATATTCCAGTATCTCTAACCCTGTCTCCTAAAAAAGTATTTTCCCATACAACTAAACCAGATCATGTTCGTTTCAACACGTTCTTCAACCTGTTATCACTCCTCGTAAAATACGGATGCTTGGGCAGTGGCTTTGAGCGTCAGATACGATGTGTATGTAGTCATATGTTGTCAGTGTATGTATGGAACGCACTGGGCAGAGCAGCAGCACCACCATGGCGCTGTAAGATGATGTAGTAGTAAGAGCGACAATGGTAACAATTAGTATAAAATGTTGCGTAAGGAGGATGCTTGGGGTGATAGATGGATCAAACAACACAGGACTTTGACCCAGAAGACCGGGTTTGTGTCCCCTTCTTGTCCTGCTTTTCACAGAAACATACATTTTATAACCCCAGCCACAATCTTTTCCCTACCTAACTGTCCCGTTGTCGTGTCGCATGTCAGTCAGTACGTCACGACCCAAAGCGTCAAAAGCGACGCCAAGAGTCCCGACGCTAAAGGAGACTTTTAGCGAGAATAACAATTACCAAAGGTCACACTTTTAGTAAGAATAACAAACGCGAAAGGATGCCAAGAGTCCTGACGCTGAAGGAGACTTTTAGCGTGAATAATAAACGCCAAAGGCACATGACCAAGCATTCGTATTCGTATGGGAGAGTGAGAATGTGTTGACCTGCAACAGCCGCTGGATGTGAAACGAGCGCAGTTTTAACACAGTTAACGTAATTTTAATATACTTAGCTTTAGGTTAGGTTGAGGAAAAGACCATTATGTATGCAAGTAAGTAAATATGTTTTGAATGCGACACAAATTAAGTATGTAACTTAAGTTTACATACATATGTTAAAACAATTCAACATTGACTTTTGTTTTCACACAGAACCCAAACAGCGGTCTTCTGGGTAAAATGCTGTGTTTGTTTGACCCAAACATCCATTCCAACATCCACCCTATGCAGACTTGTCAAAAACAAAGGTAATCCGGGATAAAATATGTTCCCCTCTAAACGTAAGAATGCAGTTTCCGAAACAGGGCTGATTTTGTAATATACTGGAGATTTGATTCACATTAGCAATCACTTGGAGAAGTTGTTATATAGAGTGCTTAAGTAAAATTTAACTTTTAACAGGCTCCATGTGCAACAAAGAACATGCAACAACAACTACAGAGGTTACCCAGACTGGCAATAGTCAAGGCAGAAAATCCCAAATGCGGACCCCAGAAGAATTCAAAAGTATTGTAAAACAACCACAGCAACACCCCGTCGCCAATATATTATAGTCATTTTCTATCTCTATTTATGTTATCTTTTAGTCTTTCTAAATCCATGAAATGGAGCTCATGAAATATTTATGAAGCCAGACAAACAACAGGATGTGTTATTATCATCAAACACAAGTGTATACAATGGCTGCAATCAAGCCACTTCTGTCTTTCTGTCAGTCAACCCGGGGAAAGGTTAAGTTTCACTCCCACTCTGCTAATTTCTGCTGACCTTTCCTGGGTGA
Source organism: Etheostoma spectabile (assembly GCF_008692095.1). Classification (NCBI taxonomy): domain Eukaryota; kingdom Metazoa; phylum Chordata; class Actinopteri; order Perciformes; family Percidae; genus Etheostoma; species Etheostoma spectabile. The sequence goes on from NC_045754.1 coordinate 7,813,638, forward strand.
TGTCTCAAACTCTGCCAAGATTTTCTTCCACATTTTCAGACACTTATAAAATCACTCAAAATACAATCAGTGTTGGGCTGTCTAAAATTAAACATTCTCCTGATGCTGTGTGTGCAGAACTGAACCAATCCTGCACAAACAGGGAGCCTTTAACAGATTCCTCAGAAAAGTGTGACGATGACACATCCTGACACATTACTATGACATTGGCACAGATCCAAAGCGGGAGAAGAGCCTTGAAAGCACAACAAGGCCATGAAAAAGCATCTTGAGAGTTTACATAGAGTGTTTCTGTTGCTTTTAATGTGCTGATTTTCCATATGAGACAGCATGATTCAGCACTGCATGCATATATTTCGCATTTTTACCTCGCTTTGGAGACAGTTGTCGAGCTACTGCTTTGGATTCAAATGTGGCTGCAGGATTGCCAAACTGTAATCCAACCTGTAAAATATGCATGTACAATGACACTATATGTGTCTACAGTAAGTGAATGTTGTATAAGCTTTTTGTGTAGCACCATCTGTGCCAGTGCAAGATATGGAGGACATCCTTCCCTATTAACTCCCGATATCCCTGTAATGTCTTCACCTGCACTAAAGGGATACTTTAAAGATTCTTGGCAAGCACGTCCGATTATCAAAATCCTGCCTAATACATTCAAAACATAACCGAAAGAGAGTGTCATTTCACTGCTATGGCTTTGCTTTGAGCAATGGATTTTGAAAGTTGTTCAACATTGTTCTGTTTTAATGGGACATCTGTATAATAATGTTGGTCCTGAGATACAGTGTCTAAATGTATGCTGCTGCCTTTGAGTCTGGATCAGTTTGTGGACTGGCCATCATGAACCAATGAAGCAGAAAAAATGCTACCCTGTCAAGTGTACAAGCTACACAATGTCCCACACTTGGTCCTAATATATGGACATTTGTGCAGCAAGCTGACTCATCTTCTAATCAAATAATCTATGTGATGGAGTGAACCAAATGAAAGCACAAGTGAGTGTGAGCAGGGCTGTGCTGAGGTCATCCGGTCCTCAGTGATTGCCACTTTTGTTCCAGTGTTTCTAGACTCAAAGGGTTCCAATTTGAAACAGCGTTTAGACTTTCACGTCGGTAAATAAAATGTACATGAAGCAAAACTAAAAGCCATACACAGTAATCTATATCCTCAACCTTCCACTTTCTACTTGAGGTTTCGCCAAAAAGTCCTTATTTTTGGCCAGATTTCCGTTAACTAACGCTTCCTTTGTGTTGCAATTACAGTATGAGGACTGGGATTAAGATCTCTGCAGGGTAAATCCAGATGGCTAGCTAGACTGAATTCCAATCTATCAATCCAATTTGAGTTTTCTGTTACATGACTAAAACAACTTTTGAACATACACGTTCCACCAAAACCAGATCCTTCCCGAGGCTATTTTGCAGCCATACTGGGGCTCCATGCAGCGCTTAGCGCCACCCATGACGATTGCAATTGCTTCAAAGAAATACCAATAAACCAGAGCATGTGTTTTTCTTGTCAAGGAATGCTGTGGGGACTAGCCAGACCCTCCTCCACAGTGCCATGGAGGAAGGTCTGGCAAAGCGAGACTATACACAGAGTAAATCAAATGTAACGATAGAAGTACAACTGAGACCTTATTTTTTTATGTCTGTGTTCAGGTGACACGTGAACCTTATTGTTTTTTAAATTCTAGCTACAGCCCTTTAGTGTGACAAAATCATGTTTGCAGTGTTAGTGACAAGAACATGATGAAACGTTCCAACAGATTAAAAAGTCGAGTTGGGACAGACTCCCTGAGTTTAATTCGCCTATTCTTTACTGTTTGTTTTTTTTGGAAAACTATTTGTCTACAGGACTTAAATACAGAACAATCATATTATATAATACATAAGAGATTATACAACAAGCAATACACCTTTAACTTTTTTGTGGTGGTCAACTAATTACTTAAATTTTTTTTATTTATATACATATTGAGGTAAAAGAAGAAATACTATGGTATGAAGGCCGAATACAACATTTATTTGATTCAATTTCAATATTTGAGACTGAGAAATTCAGATATATGGAAGGAAGGCCAATCCCAGCAACCCCTCTGGCACATTTCTGGACCTGCTCGTGGCTATATAACACTGCCCTAGGTAAAATGACTGCCTATTGAGTTTCTACACATCACTCAGAAACTGAACGACCCTCCAGTTGATCTGAATTATTCCTTTGCAGTGCTCTCCAGCCTTAAACCCCCCTACATTTGAGGGCTTTTCAGCTGATTGTTATGACCACATCATAATGGAATTGGTCACCAAAAGAAAACCAGAGAAGAATCACTTTTTTAACCTTATCCCTCCTCGGCTATCTCATTTGCATTACTGTTGTTTCACTTCGCTGCATTCCACAGTAAGAATGAACTTCCCTTATACTCTTTCTGACATGTCAGGGCAGTATGATTTATTAGCAGAACTATTATACAGTAAGTTGTGTGGTAAACATGGCTTGTCATCACTGCAGAGTTAAAGCTGTTAAAGCCAGCACATTAATATGGCAGCAAACAAATATTTTCTTTGTAAAGATATAGTTAAGTCATGGTTTCCTGAGCAGAGGATGAAGTCACACTCCTTCTGTGTGTGGTGTAAGCTGAGCTTCCCTGTTATTTGTTTTGATAGCCGGTCCGGCTGCGAGTGCACGTACGCGCCTTGTGCGTCGTTATCTGACGTAGAAGGCCGTGACAAAGGACTGGTATTTAATGAGTTGAAGATCAGTCTGTGAGAATGCAATCCAAGACCACTTTGTCTTTGAATTTTGAGCAGCTATAGGAATAGTTTGACACTTTAGGAAAAACAATTCTTCACCTATACTTGAAGTACTTAGCTTAGCACAATGACTGGAAACAGCTAGCCTGGCTCGGTCTTAAAGTATCAAAAAGAAAGGCTTTTTTTTTTTTTTACTTAGGACAGAACTAGGACAGCTGCTTCCCCTTGTTTCCAGTCTTTAGGGTAAGCTAAGCTACAGTACATTTAACCATATGCTAGGCTTAGTTCTAAATATTGTGTACAAAACATGAGAATGGTATTGATCTTCTCATCTAACTCTCAGAAACTCTCAAATACGCCAATCCTGTGAAGTCTCAGAGTGGACCAGCTCAACAGCTTTTACATGGCACACATTTATTACATATTTATGTCAATCATGTTTTTAAACTCTGAAGAAGGTATATGTTTGCAGTGAGTGAACAAAATCAAGAATGCTGTCATCACACAAAGTAAGAGCTACTGTATGTACTGCCACCTACACCCCTGCAGTCCACATGGTCACTCTTTTCGCTCCTCATCCAAAGCCAAAGTTACGGCCTTCCATCAGTTGCCAGCGCGGAGATGTCCTGTAGTGCCTCTGAATTGAAAACAACTCCTTCAGTGTTGTTCGGTTCAAGGTTTTTTTGTTGTGGCACTAACAGGCACTTTACGCCAAGTATCTTGAAGGGGACACGTGTCAGCCAAGACTTATTAGATGTTACCAATAGCAGCAGCAGGAAAACAATAATACTATGACACATAGTGCCTGACTGACTCTATGTGTATATATATATATATATATATATATATATATATATATATATATATATATATATATATACATACATACATACATACATACATACATACATTTCTTAATTTGTCCTTTTTTCCTTTATGCATGTGGAGTTTCCAGGTGTATGCGGGTGCCCACAATGCTTCTCATTTAACCAGCAGTTAGTAACAAGACAGGTTAATAGCTGTCTGATATATTGCAACTGTTTGGCAATTGGATGTTTAACACTAGAATATGCATAAAAGAGTCAAAAAAGAGAGAAGCACAACAGATTCCCACTAATGACACCATGTGTTCTTTAAACATTGATCTGGGCAATTTGGGAATCACAGCAGCGTCACCTTTTCCTCCCTGCCATCAACTAACTGTCGCTACACCTTGCTTCAATAGTATCTCAAGCCACTTTCAACCTCTTACACACCTCCTGTGGCTCTCCGCACTCTCCTTTTTGCCACTTAATGCTAACAATCTCGATTGAAGGATGATGTTGGCAAATCTGTGTGCCAAAATCAAAGAGTGGCGAGACCAGGTCATTCCCATAAAAAAAAGGGGGAGGTCTGCTCAGGATGAGACAGCTGAAGCTAGAGAGTGAGTGAGACAGACAGCGACAGAAGAGATGATTTCTTGGCTGCTTGCATAGAATGGAAAAGAGTTAAATTGCTGCTTTTCCCATCTGCAAAAACAGCTGGTGATGCTGTGATTTAAACACAAAAAAGAAAGTGGAGGAATAAAGCCCAAAGGCATTTGTTCCCATTTTACGAAAAAAACTAATGTCATGTTTTCCCAGTGCACATGCTGTATTGAGATTGTAAAAGGCTACATAAATTGATTAATTATTTCAGCTCACCGATATCACTCTCCATATGTTACTTTTGGATTATTCTCATATTGTATCGTTCTAATAAATTCATTATGTCCAATGCAGTTTAACACTTTGGATTTGTTTGTCAGTTGTGATAAAGCGATTATTATTTTTTTGCCTCCATGAATGTGAGCTAAAATCAATTTAAATCTGGCAGGTTAATCCCTTTCAACTCTTTTCATTGTTTAACTCAGTCAGGATGATGTTTCTGGATGTGGGTCTTATCTGTGAATGTGCCTGAATCAGAGCTAACACGGAACAAGTGGCTTTCCAATAGATAAAGAGATGAGACGGACAGCTAAATAATCAGTCTGCAAAGACCTGGCAGGGGAATGTAATTACTGAATGAATGGACAATGCATCGGCCTGTCTGGAGGCTTCCGGTGGGCTCTCTGAGGATGGAGAGATAGACAGCGCTGTGGGAATGTGGAAACTGAGAATGGAGGTAATATAATATAAAAGGTGAAGAGTCTCCTCACAAAGTCCCATCAGGACACTAGTGTACTACTTTAAATCTGCTTTGGGTGATCTAGCAAAAGAAAGACAAAAATGATTTTCCAAAAATGTTAACCATCTGCACAAAACTGAGTGCCTGCCCCTTTCTGTAAATATGTGAACACTGGAAGTGCCTAAGGACTACGCCGGAAGTTGTAATAAAGGTACCAACATTACCTCATTTTATGTGTTGAATTGTTTTATACTTCCATTTACACTCCCCGTGTGCATATGTTTATCTGCAAAAATAAATAAACAAAATAACACATCTTATTCGTTTTATTATATATAGTTTAACCATGTACCTAAATTAGTCAAATAAGAAAACATGATTTGTATTAGAATCCTAGAAGGTGCATATAAATTAAATCTAAGAAAGCTGTGTAACTGTTTAAAGGGAAAATAGAACAGGAGGTCAGAATTGCATTATTTTCATTGAACTGGGGGTTTTCTATATAGTATGAGAAGTCCCAGATTATTTTAAAGTTGGTCTGCAGGATCTAATAAAGATCCTGCCGGTCCTTGGTTTTAAGTGTCTAGGATAAAAAAATGAGAAAGTGGGACTCCCCCATAGCTTGGGGCTCGAGGCACCGACCATGAACTGCATCATCCCTGGTTTGAGTCATACTGGGACCTTTATTGCATCAAAATAAGCTTTATTGGCATGAATGTAGCATTATTGCCACAGTGTCTCTCGCTCCCTGGTTACCTGTCACATTGACTGGAGCTGTCCAGTAAAGGCATGAAAAAGAAAAAGCCGCTGAAAACGAAAAGAAAAGTCAACTGTCTGAATATTGAGCTTAAACCTATGTATATTTCCTTGTTTTACGCCTAAAGCCTATTTGTTTGGCAAATCTGCTTTATGAAAAGCCATGTTGCTTTGAGGATTAACAACTCCTATCCACAATTTACAGACAAAAACCACCTGCATTACTTTGGATTCTAAAGTAAGAAGTATTGATCTAATGCTTATGAGATCTGAAGTTATGTAAAGCATATATTTTTTTATAATTTCTAACCTTATTCATGACATGTATCTTTGATGGGATGATCCTGAAGTCTGCGTGTTTTAATTTGTCTACAATCTAACTGCAAATGTCCACAAAAACATTGATGCTGTTGATATCCATTCAGAGGTTATTATCCGCATTTATACATACATGTTTTCATTTTTGTTTATCGGCAGCGCACACTTTGTCTGAAAATGAAGAAGACAATATTACTTTTATTTTTAAGTCCTGTTATTGATGAATTTAATTTGAATTGACATTTTAAAGGTGTAAAAAAAGTTAGGAATTCAGCTTTCACCATCCCAGAAATAGGGCGACGCCTGCGGGCTAGTTCAGGCAGCCAACTCAAACTGCACTGTGTTCACACACGTGACATGTCCCACACCGCAAATCATTTACCAAACACACCCCCTCAATTTGGCGGTCTATTTAAACTGCACAATTTCCCTATCTCTGCCTTGTCAATGCTTCTGCTGCCCTGCACCTGTATCGCTGCCCGCTGTTAGCCCCACCACCACCCCAGCATCCACCTGCAGGCTCTGACCAGGGGGAAGCTTTATCATCACTCCCCGTAATATGTCATGTAAACCCATACTGCAGGGAGTGATGAGGTCAGAGTCGGGCCACTAAACACAATGTCCTGCTGTTGTAATGAAAATTTCAAATGTGAGTTGTCTGACTGCACTGAATGTTTGCCAATGTCATATATATTGTCATTATTGTCTCGCTTTTGATTTACCCTAAACTGTTATCATAATATCAAACTGTGCCCCAGTATCATGAAAGTGTTTGTTTTGTGTGTTTCTGAACGTGGCATGCTCTCTCTAGGTGGTTATGAATTCTGTGGTTTGTTTTGAATCAGAAATGTGAGAGTGTTTGGCTTTCATCTGACACTACAGCACTGAATAGTGTCACTGAAATACTTCAAATACAGACTGTCACCTTGGCACAAACACACAACCTCACCCAATGGATCTTGAAAAATAATTACTGCTGTCAGTCTGCTGGGGTTGTGTTGATTTTCTTAATGTTGCTTCACACATTCGCATCCTATATCACTTTCATTCTCTTAGTCAAGAATTAATTGCATAAAGAAATTGCTTTTCAAATTGTTTCAACTTGCATTGACTGACCCAATTAGTTCAATGATTACACTCTCTAGGAAGAGATCCCTGGCTAAATGATGTGACTAATTTAAATGAATATTTCAAACCCATGTCTGCAATTAATGACATTTACATATGTAATGTTTCTGCTTGATTACTTAATTATGTTTGTATTCCCTGATGATGCCATTGACAGGTGCTTTTAGAGTACCTATAGTAAAATAAGAAGAGACCTAAGCAGATGTCCTGGTTCAGTCACCTCGTACGAATGTCGCAGCGCACACACAAACTGCGGCTCGGTCTGCATAACAGATGTGTCGAGCTCCTGTGGCTCGCAATGACTTTACATTTTCTCCTGACAAATATATTCACTGTCATCCACTGACTTGTCACTACATGACAAAAATGGATTTTCCTTGCTGTTAGTTCCCTGTGGCTCTGAAAAATGAAATAATATAAACATCAAATCGTTCTTCTTTTTGAGTTATCTGGTCACAAGTTGGGACTGTTGTCGTGTCATTGACTTGGGACTAAGTACACTAAAAAAACAGTGGTGGTACAGTACTGCTCACTTGTTTTGCAGGATCTCTTTGGAGAAAGGTTGAACTACAGTGAACTCACATTACTCACAAGTGTTACGTTGAATTAGGTGTACATAAAACCTTTCCTCTTCCAATCTGAGCAATATGCTCTTAAAAGACGCTCTCAAAACGAGAGTTAGATGAGAAGTTTGATACAACTCTAGTGTAGCATAGAGTCACATGACAAGTACATAGACCTCATGAACATATAACCCAGAATAGCTGTTTTGGCATTTGGGGTTCTGTCCAGATGCTTCGCTTTAGGACTGCGTGAATTTGGGACAGAGACAGCCAGGCTGGCTGCTTCCAGTCTTTGTGCTAAGCTTCGTAAACCACCTAAGGGCTAAATATTTAATCATTTTTGTCTTCTAAAAATGACTGCATTTACAGTATAAACAACTACTATATACAACAAGATATGGTTTCAAAGAATCATTTCTATTAACATAATGAGGAAATGTTTCTAAAACATATGGCAAGTTGCTACAAATGTTGATATTAAACACATCAGTGAAACGTTCACTGACAAGATGCCCACCGTCCACCTCGGCCACCTCCCTAAAACAGTACAGTACAGATAGGTGCTTTTTCGTAGTGATGTTACGTTCTGTGCTGAGGCTTTGAAGCGTGTTTTGAGAAAACCTGGATGTTTTCCATGAAGCGCGTATTGAGGCTTTTTTGATTTTAGACAAATTAAGTCATTGATGACATCAGAAGCCTCGCTGCCCATCCATACAGCGTAACTGGATTATGAAGGGGTTCAAATCTATACTGTTTTATTATCTTCTAGATCTATGATCTACATACGCACATTCACGTACCAGTTTTAGAATAGACCACTAAAACTGCCCCTCCTGCTACAATATTATAACCCAAAGGATTGATTTATACACGTATGATAGCCCAACATGGCATCATGACTTTGCGTAAATATAAACGCCAACTTAAGCCAAGTGGCATGTTATCTGTACGCATTTTGAGCTACCCGTGTGTATGTCTACCCTGTATACAGGGGCGTACACACCACTTGCCATGTTATTGCGAGAAAGCTGCGGTTGACACGTGGGACACAATCCCCGGTCTC
>NC_045754.1:7822379-7823418 GCF_008692095.1 Etheostoma spectabile
GGGTGAAAGTCCTGTGTTTTACCCATCCACCACCCCGGCAAGCCTCCCTACGCGGATTTTTGCCCTTTCATTCTACTTGCTACGGCGTAAATTCACACACCATCGCAAGGTAATGTAAACGCCGAACGGCATTGATATTCACGCTAAAAAGCAAGTATGCGTCTTGATAACACGGCAAAAATGGCATACATATGCCATTTCATGAGATCAGTCTAGATTATATATGTCTTAATATCATTTCAAAAATTTTAAATGCCGGGTCATAATACGACAGATTATAAGGGATGTTTTACAACCCTGTACGTCATGGGACAAAGTCTAATGCAAGCCATTTCATGAGATCAGTCTGGATATCCGCATTCCTCTCAAGGAATCCATTTGTTTATTATTTTTAAGTCTTTACTGGTGCAAAGTTCAGAAAAAAATGTCTCTCAGCGTATCACAGATCACACAGATGATCTGTACGGTGACCTGTAGGTCAGAGAGTGTAATACAGGCAGCCTGTTTGTGGTGTAGTGAGCAAATGAAGCCTCGAGAAAATTAACCTTTTTGTGAACCTGGAAAGTGTCAATGCTTCATGAGGCTTCATCTCGCCATCACTATTTTTCCGCCACTCAAAGAAAGTTTGCGGGTGCCTTGTTGACCTACCAGGTAAAGTGTGGGCTCTATGTAGTAAGGCTCAGCCTTTACCACAGCGTCTACGGGTTTGATTCTGATCCGCGGCCCTTTGCTTAATTACTAAATCTGTTTCCCCAAAACCTACTTGGCAAAACAAAACTAGAACAAAACAATGGCCCCAAAAGCCTTAAATCTTGCGGCCCTGTCCTGTAGAGAGGACTTATTTCAAAATCTAGTTTTAGTTCATAATGTGTTCATACATGTTATCCTATTATTAATCAATTTGGGTTTGTCTGGCACTGCTGATAAATAGTGAAAGGGAAATATAAAAATTGTCTGTGTTGAAGGCAGTGGTTGCAAACCTGGGGGCAGGCCCGGCCCTAAACAATTTGGTGCCCTAGGCAAGATTTTAGGTGGCGCC
>NC_045754.1:7823428-7840114 GCF_008692095.1 Etheostoma spectabile
ACTGTACAGTTAACTGATGTTAAAACTAACAGATAGCGCTCGCTATTTATTGATTCGCCAACTATGTCATGCTAACGGCTAATGTTATTATCGATCATTGTTCTGCAACAGCAAAATAATATCATTATCATCATCACCGTTACTGTAACATTACCTCTGTCTTTGTCACGTTTTTCCTCCTCTTCTTTTCTTTTTTTCCTCCCCTGGGCATCAGACAGTTTAGGACGCTTTGACATTATGAGATTTAGATGCAGGTAAAAGAAGTCGGGCTTATTTTTTTTTAATTAAGGTGACGTTATAGGTACAGCACAGGCCGGGCGCCCCCTGGTGGTTTGCATTTGCCTATACTGCCTAAGCCACAGGCCGGCCCTGCCTGGGGGATATGTGACACAAACTATGTGCTACTCTCTGTTTATTCACATGTCTGGAAGCTTCAATGTAGCCTACTGTGAACAATGAGTGGGCAACAAAATGAGTAATAACGAAAGCCGGAAAAAAACATATTACTATTAAGAGGCAGGGGAATTCACAAGTCGGTAAAATCAATATCCTCTAATAGTGCCAGACCAGGCTGCCTGAGTGATACAGGTGATTTGTAATAAATGGAAGAATCTTTTTCCCCAATAAACAGGGGAAAAATCCAAACCATGTATCTGCACAGCGAATACAGGCTCATAATGTTTAACAGAGAAAGTGGATGGAAACAGAAGTAAAGGCTGCAACAGCCGCCGATATCTGCAAATACACACGACAATAAGCTCCATGATTTCCTCTGATGTCAAAACTTGGAGGAAAAATCAATATGAAGAATGAAGCCTCATTTACACACTCCACCTGATTGACTGTGGCTCACTGCAAGATGTCAACAAGCTCTTAATGTTTCAGGAGAAAATTGCTTTTTGAGGCTAAGTGGGGAATTAAATAATGTGAGTTCTATTTTTACACATAAACACACTGGTGAGTATAAGGCTACATTTTAGCGTGACAGATGTTTATTTTCCCCAAGTCAGCTTTAGCTTAGAGGGCCACAGTAGACCTGTGGAGTGTAATCAGAGAGACATTTGCCATTCTTAATCTCAATCCAGGGAACGTGCAATCTTGTTCAGGATGAATAATTGCAGGGATGTGTGCACGCACACTAAACACACAATTGGGATTACCAAGTAAGGGTTGGGTTTGCTTTGTGTCCCATGGTCAGGGTGCAATTTGCCAGGGGGGATGCATGGGATTTCCCCCTTTTTGGTCTACATATCCATGCCTCTACTGAACAATTTTTTATCACCGGTGGGGATGAAATGACAATGACAAAATCACTCAAAGTGATCAATGTTAATTCCCCAATGGAACATTATATACCTAAAATAGAAGTATTTTAAACTAAGTGTGATGCAAACAGTTTATAGTGCCATAGAACTATCAAATCTGAGCTGCAGTTGCTGGTTGTGTTTAGCTGCTACAGCGCTCCAGGACGCCGGCAGCAGTTGTTTACCCGCCAATAGGTATCTGTGACCCAACTACAGGCACCACCAGATGACTGTCCTTTCAGGAGCCATGGCAATGACAGTTAAGGAACCAAAACGACTAGGTAAGTTTAGGAAAAAGACCGTGGTTTGGAATAAAACACTTCCGAGGAACAAACAAGTGTTTCCTGGGTGAAAGTATTTTGTTTTCGCCGTGAAGACAACTCCTCTCTCTGGCTTTAAAGCCCTGTGTTTTATGTTGACACAATGTTGTGCTATTTCATGTGAAATTATTTTCCATTGAATATTGAAGTTCACAAATAAGTGTTTTGGCATGTCGGGCCGAGTGTCAATACATCTCTGGTATTGAAAGGGGGATTTAATTCTTGAATGTTTTGTTGTGCATGAAGGCAGACATTTAACAACAACATTTAAATGACTGTGTGAACCTCTCCGAATGAAAAGCCCTAACTCTGTCCATATGCTAGTCAGTTAAGGATTCCCTGTCAGGGTGTATCAAAGTTTGAATGTGGAGCTGAATACATTTTCGCCATCACCCACAGTCTCTCGCTACCCCTGAGTGAACCGTTTGTTGAGAGAAACATAAAAGGTTTGCTAGGTGGACATGTTTTTGCCCTCAGGGGTACACAAACTCAATAGCTAGCACGCTAGCTAGCTGTCTCTCCTTGAGTGCACCTGTGCTTTCTTAGTGGCAGACACTGAAAATTGAGGTCATGATCCTTGTGTGTATGTGAGTCAAAATGCCTCTGTGTTGAAATATCTTCGTTTTTTCTTCGTTTATGGCTACACCAGCTTGAAATAGCTACTCTGGTATTGCTACATACAGAACTTCTACTTTTAAACACAAACAATAAAGAGTGTTTTCTATGTGAATTTGCAGCTCTTTTTGCACAATCTTCTGTATATTGCAGATTCAATACTGCAGTATTGCATCTATCAGCAATTAAATATAAGTATTAACAGGTCATTTATACCACATAATTTACACTGATAAAGTTAATACAAATGGGATGCACCTGAGCTCACTTGGGAGGGCTGCAACAAAGAGTTTGCACACAGGTATTTTTTAAATGTATTTAATAAATATGCATTCATTAAAAATAAGTGTAAGTTTCAATCTCCTTAACAGCACTAGTAACAAGCGAGCACACTGTCCAGACAAAGCGAATCAACAATAGATGTTTGACTTTTCCCACAGACTGCCCAGGCTGCTAAACATTGTGTGCAAATTGATGGATATAAACTTATTTGTGTTTAAACCTCAGACTCCTGTTTCAAACTACTGTTTCAAGCAAATGACAATGGGCCTTTGGGCACAGACATGTAAAAAGCCCCTTTTTGCGATTGTCTCTTGTCTCTTTGTAGTTGCATTGCGTCTTTGTGCTCTGTTTGCAGTTGTTTTTAGATTAGATTAGATTAGATTCAACTTTATTGTCATTACACATGTCAGGTAAGGCACGAAAGCAGTTTTGGGTCTAACCAAAGTGCAATAGCGTAAGTGCAGATATACAATGGTTCCGTAATGCAAGACATGGATATGTAATAATAATATAAAAAGAATACTAAAAACAGAGTTTTACAGATGGGTTTGTCCTATGAATACAAATATAGATAACAGGTATTTGAGCAAGATTTACAGCTAGGAATTTGGTGGATATTACTATAATTGCAAATTTTTTTACAGATATGTGCAAACAGCATATATACTAATGAAATAAGGTAAAGTTTGGCAGAAACTATCCGAATTAAAGTGCGGTGGAAAGTAATTGCATATTACGTTAAAGTACGGTATGCGGATGTAAATGTAAACAATTGGTACTTTAAATAAATAACAGTCAGCCGTGCAATGAAATGTAGTAGTTCAAAGGAGGTAAGTAGTGCAAAAGATGCAGATGTAAACAGTCGTTACTATAGTAACAGTCAGTTTTGATTGTTTTTTAACCAGTTTGTGTCTTTTTGCAGTCGTACTGATGCCATTTTCCATCTATTTGTGGCTGTTTTGTTTTCCTTTAGATATTTCTTTAAAATTTCTTTACAAAAAATGACTTTCTTGCAGTCATCTTGTGTCTCTTTGTAGTCATTTTGAATCTCTTTGCAGTGGTTTAGCTTCTCTTTGTGGTCAGTATGTGTCTCTTTGGATTTACATTCCAACAATAAATGTTAACAGTCACTTCAAACTGAGGCTCTGGCCCAGGAGCCTTGGGTCAGGGGGACCAGGAGGCCCGCTCAATAATCCTCCCACTCAAAGTGTCCTCATGCAGATGTAAGCAAAACAATATCCAAACTGTCAATAATTGTGCAAATATGGCTGTCAGTACACATGAGGTACAGCACTGTATATCATGCCCGTTGAGACTTCAGTGTGTCAACGCCTCCACAACTGGTCACAAGCAGGTGAGAGACAGCTGAGGCCAGCAGAACGACAGTGAGAACAGCTGATCCCTGCAGAACCAGCCTGCAGCTGACCCAGATGAGGACGCTCCACTGTAATCGAGGTCCCTGAGGTAATCTAGGGAGGACATTATCTGCTTCGCTGCTTCTCCGCAGCATCTGGAGGGCTCTGCCACCTGCTCTGGGAGGCCTCCCGCCGCTTCTCTGCCTCTTTTTATTTCAGGTTTGTTTGTTTACTTTTTTTCTCCCAGACTCAGCGAACACCCCACAGCCACTTACAGATGTGTGCCTGAGAAATATGGATCTTCTTGTCATGTCTGTTTGTCTTGACCTTTGTCTCCGCACTGAAGCCACGGGGTCCTAATCTTACGTATACATGAGTCACACTAAGACTCTTCTGCCCTAATTGCCATGAGGAATGCTCGACTGCTTATCTAGTAGCAAACAAAAATTGATCTCCCCAATTAAATGTCCCCCATGCATGTTTCTACACTTATTATATTCATTTATATTCATGCCCGGGTCATTTCTAAATTGCAAGTGCCACTCGCTTTTGCATCTCAATGTTAAATTAATTAGGCTAAGTATACCTTATGGGTTGCCTTTGGCAATCAAGAATGGGTTTGAGTCTTTTGTTCCAAGTGCAATCACAGTTTTAAACTCTACACAATGACCTGCTCTGATGTTTTATCTTTTATCTATTGTATTAATTATCTTTTTTGTGCTGCTTTTAGGAAATGAATAGTAGCATTTGTGTGATGGGGCTCTTTTACTATTGTTTGTGCTCTTCTGTTTGGTGCTTTTTTAATGTTTCATTATGTAAGGTTAGTAAAGTAAAGTTATTTTAGGAGTATTGAATAAGATATTGCAAGCTCTTGCTATTTCTCGAGACCATAAAAGCATTTTATGAACATCATCTGATGCTACCAGGTAGCAGGAAACTATGGTGATCTTTTCTTATCACTGGGTTTAAAATAAAGCGCATGCACAACTCTATTTTGTTCTCCTGTTCCTGGTCTGATCATTTTTTTTTACCTATAGGTGAGTTTGTGTATGTATTTTATTCATAAGGTTTTATGGAGCCATATTGTTGGGATCTGCCAAAACATTTCATTCACATTTCCATAATTCTGTATATACCCAAGCTGAGACTTTCTATTATTTTCAGAAAAAGAAAGAAAACAGGCGAGTCATCTTTAGTACGGTCATCTTCCTGCCTGAGGGTTAAACTGTAATTATGATGCCGCTCCACTGACGGATTTGAAAATATGCCAAAAGTTAAGTGTGTTGAAACAAACTTATGCGCAAATAGGGAGACTCACCATTTTCTAGAAGGATGGTTTATTATTTAGGTTTTACTTTTAAGTAAAACAATACACGTGTATCAGGGGCGACTAAAAATCTGAACCTATATTCAATCTGAAAATTAGTTCTGGATGTTTTGATCCCAAGTGATGTTGCTGCCGAATGTAATTTCATGAACAGCGTGATTTCATATTTCAATCGAACCTGAAACAGATGTAGCCTGGAAGCTATCAGGGTTAGCTGGATCAATGTCTGCACACAAAGTAGTGAAACAGCACCAACTCTGCTTCCTTTAGTAAAACGGGTCACTGTAATATTTGGAACATCTAACATCCATCTTTCTTTTATCTTTGTAAGGTTAGGTTTTACGCCTTATCAATGAACCCTAATTCCTTCTAAAAATAGAAGAAGTAATTCCTCTGTGAGCTCCAGATAAGGAGAAATGGAAGTGATTGAGGCTTAATTGCCTCCTTTTAAAACTGCATTTAGTGAGTTACTCCTCTTACACAAACACATGCACACACACTAATTCTCACTCTTGTTTTCTACATTTTAATCAAAGGTCGACTAAAAAGGAATCACTGGTTTCTCACTTCCCCCCAATGCCTAATTAGCATCTTATCAAGTTACAAAGAATGACGCACTCAAGGCCGAATGGTAATGAAATATAAGGAACACAAAACTTTCATCTGAAATTCTGAATAATACAATCAGGTCTCAGCATGTCTGTGCAGAAGGCTCATTAAAGTGACGCACTATAACTCAAATGGCTCCCATAATAGACACTGGAAAGTCATTCAGCCTGACCCTATTCTTCAGATATGGGTTTAATTGCCCACAATATGATGTGTAAGATCCCCTCACTTATCAAATTAACAGCTCAGAAAAGGACAGTAAAGTACTTAACACTTGTTTCAGTAGAATGAGTCATGCCAAAGGTAAGCTGTTTATCTGTTAAAGGGGGAAGCAGGAAGAAAAAACCTCATCGAGAGAGTGAAACATGCCAGTCTTAGTTTGCGACTCCAGGTCATGTGGACAAGGACATCCAGCTGCCAAAATCCAGATGAAGGGAGCTCTAAATTGATAAAATATTGATTTGCTAATTTAAAAAATGTGGTCTCTCTTTCTGTTTTGTCTTTTGTCAACCTCTTCTGAATGTTTTTTAGTTAAAAACAAACGCTTAATCTAGGTTATGTTCTCATTTACAGATGAAAATACATTATTTATTAGTAGGCCTAATGTATGATATATCTGATTATTTTGCATGAATAATGTAGCAATTGACATGGTATTCATCAAAATGTATTTCCTAGATTGTTATAAATGTATGAAAGTCCAGTAAATAACAGTTAGGTGTTTGTTTTTCTTTCTATTTTTTATCTTATGAAGCTCAGCGCTAATTCTTTCAGGAAGACTTCTAAATAACTTCAATCACCGCTCTCTCTTCCTAAAACTACTCAGCTGTTAAGAGCCATTCACTCTTCAGTAAACTAAACAAAATTGGTCACAAAGTTCATGACCCAATCACAGCACGACATCCTGCTTTAAATGTCTTCTTTCTTGCTATCAGCTGTCTTTTCAGGCAAACGTGCAACCCTCCTCCTCCCCTTCCCCCTCTGGTCATCATCAACCACGGCAACCTGAGCCCCTCTCCGGCAGACGGCACTTTCGTTCGGTCTTCCTTCTCCACCATCACCAGTGTCTAGGTTCCATCGGGGGGGAATATGTTTGGCTTCTCTACCCCTTTAAAATATTTTTAACGATGGAGTCTAATCCCCAAAGACTCAAAGAACCTGGCTCTCTCCCCCTGCTTCTTAAGCCAAACCTACTCCCTTAGTTATTATGAGTTAAACATGAGTAATGGATTAAGGGAATCAGTAGATTAAAAAAATGAATTTGACTTCTACTGTGAAGGAGTATAAACTTTACATTGCCTATGCAACTACCAGAGATTCAATTGATGTAAAGCCAGAAAAGGGCAATGAGAATGCAACTTTCAACCACCTTTGTTCATTTATGGAACAGAAAGGCCAACAAAAAGCTCCCCTGCTGCTTCTTATATAACATCTCGCAGACCCCCTTCCAACATCTGACTATTGATCAGTAGTATGGTTTAATGCAACGCAAGAAAAAATAACAAAATTGCAAATGGTGCAAAATAGATCTTACACTGCTCCGGAGTGGATATGGAACACATGTTGTTACAATGCACAAATGTTTAGGTTGGTTATCTGTAAGAAATAGATACCTCCATTCATTTTGTGTATTGTTTTAGAAATATTCTTGTAACGAAGAAACCATCTATTTTGTATAATAATTTACCTTTCAGTTTAGATATACCTGACTATGCGAGTAGACATGCCACAAGAGGTAACTGTACTTTATCAAAAGCAAGGACAAATACTATCAAACGAATGGTCATGTACAGAGCAAGGCAAGAATGGAATGTGCTACCTGAACAAATAACACAAGAAAGCAGTAAAATGAGATTTAAAAGTTTAGTTGAAGCATATCTAGTGATTAGAGAAGTTGAGTAGACAACAAGTAGACACTACGTTGGTTGAGGTTTAACAACATTTGAATGTGTGTTCAATTGTGAGATATGTCCTGAGAGGATGAAAGAGATGTCATGTGATGATAGCGTGTTGATGTACCTACTTAAAAATGTATTCAAAATATATGCAAGGAATGCCGTATGACTGCACTGAATATATGTCTGTCCTTGTCTTGTGTGTGTATTTTGTTATTTTATAGGAGTTGTGTTAGGATATGATATTGTGTATGTTCAGTTTCTGTCTAATCATTTTTTCTTTTTTATTGTTTATGTTATGTGTATATGTTATTGCATTGCCCCATTTTAAAGTGAGTTGTTAGGACCTCAGGAGGTTGGGTTATGGGTTAGGGTCAGTGTGTGAATGAGGATCTTAAATAATAACGATCTTCATCTTAAAGTTTGGCTTGTTTCATAGTTTTCATCAGACTGAACAGTTGACATTTAGATAATAAAGTATGCATGTGCATGTGTACTAAAACAGACACTAAACACGCCAGGCTGAGGTGGAGTCTGTTTAAAATATAACAGAAGTTGGATCTAGGCTTCTAACAATGTGGGTTAGAGTCTTCACTGAATCCAGTGTCTCATAATAATTACACACATCATGTGTATGAAAGATACCATACACAGCATATCAATTATGTTTTCCACCCTGTCATGCTGAAAGCTAAACTGTTTTTTTCACTCACATTCCGACCAACAGACATGCAGACGCTGATGCACTCCGATAGTTAAGCACATGCTTAGTGTATACAATTTGCTCTTGAGCAATGTGTTATTCATGATAGCAGAGGTATATCCATTTATGAGCTATCATACTTCTCTGTAAGTCCCCTATGCAGGTCTGGCTTGGCCTAGATAACAGGAACCCCGCCTGGAGGGGAGACACAACACCTCAGGACATAATAGAAGCTATCATAATGCTTAGCAGGAGAGATGTCCAGGAGCTCATACTGTGGCGGAGTGGCTGAAACACCTCTCAACTAGGGGCGTGAAGAAATGTCGATGTGTCGTGTTGCAACGATTTGAGCTTTGAAAGGCAAGATTGACATGTTTGAATTCATTTATAGAGAATGTTACCATTTGCAAAGCTACAAACATGTATTGCATAAGGCTCGGTTTGATTGACTCGAGCAGAGGATTTTTTTCTGCTGAGATGACCGAGAGGAGCGTGTGTTGCCTGGAAGAAGTTGTTGAAAATATCGACACAATAACATGCTGTGGCTTGAGGCTAAAACTAAAGGCCTTGAAAATGAAAGTCATTTTTTCAACTAGTGACTCAGTGCAAGGCTTAAATGTGTTTAATTATTGACGACTGAATAAATTCAGCTTTTTAAAATTTGTAGAGATTTGTTTTGCAGATTTAATCAAATCTATTCATGGGCAAAATAATGATCAATGCTTTGAATCACTGCAGCAGAATCAAACTACTGGATTGTTACACCTCACCTCGCTCAATAATTAACGGTGACAAATTCACATGTTGAACCTGATGGATGACAGCTCTGTGATACAATCAACACTGAATGCAATGAGTATAAGAGAAGTATACATACTGTTTCTAAATTGTCTCATAACTTGAAAACCATTAAAAGCCTCCCTGGAGCTCTTTATCTGCTTTATGAGCTGGATAGTTTTGACCAGAGACAGGGAAATCAATACATGATAACAGCTTTTCAAAACATGATAAAAACGTATGATCTTAATTGCCTCTAATCACTTTGCTTTATTAAAAGTGTAACTATAGTCCTGCACTTAATATTTATCATTTCACCACATTAAGCTGTACTGATACTGATCTACCACGTCAGCTTGTTTAATGACACTGGGACTCAATGGTCTATACCCAGACTTAATGGTCCACTCTCATATATTTTATTGGCCTACAAAATTGCACTGACAAAACCTCTGTTCTGTTAAAGTGAATACCTATGGATCAAAATAAAGCCAATCCGTGAGCTTCCATTCACAAGCTGAAGTCATTTCTTACAACAGAAAGGCCATTACCATAGACAGCATTTAAGGTAACAGATTTAGATTAGTCCTGGAATAATCCAGAAAAAAAAAAATCAGAGAAGGTTTGTGGAGCAGTACTTTTTGACCCATTGGCCTCAATGACTAAACTTAGAGAAGGTTCATGGACCCACAGCGTTGCAGTAGCTCACATCTACACACAGCTGTTTTATGGCCTACAAAACACAGAAAAAGAATGCAACCCATGCCCTTTTCTAAGACTAGACAACTATTTTCTCATGTTTGCATTTCCTGCAGCACACCCATAATCTGAAGTTAAAGCTGGAGGATTAATTTACTCTTAAATCTTCTTCTAGTTGTGTCAGTGGCTTTATTTATTTCTTGCAAAATCAGATTTGACAAATCCAAGAGTATTTATGAATCTAGGCCTACAAAAGTAGATTTGAGTTTATCCAGCAATAAGGAGGGCACTTAAGTAAAGCGTTACTCTTGACAAACTGTAGTGCAAATTGTGATTATCCTAATTATTTCCCCAACTTGGTAGCATAGCCTACTGCAGCATACAGCCTGCTGCAGCAAAGGAAATTGTTATTTCTGACACTGTCAGGTCGACATATGGATGGAGTTTTGACTTTCTCTGTGGGAGATCGTTACAGTGCATCCTTCGGAGGGACCTGCATGTAGCTACTTACATTTACTCCTCAGCTGCGACGGCTTGAAGATTGTTGAACTCAAAACAGAGAACACATTGTGATCAAAACGACCTGCGTGTGATTTCCAATCCTTGTTCTTGAATTGTTGATCGCGTCAGTTTTTTTTTGTTTTTTTACGGACATATCGATCAGATCAGGTAACCTTCAGATAACATTGATAAATAATGCCTTCTCTAATGAGCAATTTGGCCAGCCTTACAAAAGAACACGTCAGCCACAGGTGAATATTTCTGTCACCTTATATCTTTATTGTAAATACAGAAACGTTACTTATGCACTCATATTAAATACCTGCAAAGGGGAAAATGTCTGTTCATCCTCGTTGATACAGAAAACAAAAACGCATTGAACTCCCCCAAGAATCAAAACTCCCCTCGTCCACCCAGCATCATCTAGTCGAAAAACGAGCACATCCAAAAAATACTTGACACTGCCACCAGCAAAAGTATAATGAAATCGAAAAAAGAGAGAAACACAAAAACAACAAACCTGAGAGCTCAGCTGCAAGAAAAGTATCACGTTAAAACGTCATCGGGCTTTAAAAAGGACTCCTTTTTTTATAAAGAAAAGTAAAAGCAAAGGGGTTGATCGGTGACATTCACCGACACACCAAAATCACAAAACTCGAAGGCAACAAACAACACTGCAAAATGCAAACCAAAGCATAGCAACAGCAAAAGTCGACAGAAACAAAAAAATAAAAATGTTTCAAAACCACCAATAAATTGTTCGAAAAATCGCAATACTGACAAAAGCTGCTTGGTTTCGACCCTCGAAACAAAACTGCAAGCAAGTAAAGGCTTTCTCAAGACCGATAACGCACCGATTACCCTCTTGGCACTCTGGATCAGAATAACTGCATGCTAAAAACTTGAAGCCTGGATGTGAAAAACGCTCAAAACCACCATGTCAATGCTCAATTCAAACACCAGCAAAAGAGAGAAAAATAAAAAAGGGGGCAATTAAAAAGACAAAAAATGCTTACAAAAAAGCCATTGAAAATGTACTCACCGAGCGGGAGTAAAATGTTGCAATAAAAATGTGATATGGCTCAAAATACAGTATGGCGGTGCAAGCCGAAATGCTGTGCCTTTTCTCTAGATCTCTGCCTCCAGTTCTGTCATGTGACTGATTCAGCCCCGACTTCCAGCAATGAGAGACCAGTGTTGAACAGCTGATGCTGAATGCTCTCCTAACGGCTTGGCTCTCACCAAAAGTAAAAAAGAGGTAGTCCTTATCATCCCACAGTTATGAGTGAGCTGGTTGTGTGCTTTTCTTTGGCTTCTTTTTTTTTTCTTTTTTCATCTTCTTCCTGTTTTAAAGATGCAGAGCTCACTCGGTGTCAGCGCCACGTCCGCGCTCCGGTGTGCTTTCATTCCATTCAGCAGAAGCACGGATTGGTAATGCACTGCGTGTTTCTGCTCGTGAGGAATGAAGGGACAGGCGTTGTGTTTGGTCAACATATGTAGCCCATCCAGGACAAACAAGTACCATCATATCTATATGAGCATGCCCTGTCCATGGGGCTGGAGCAACGGGATCAGTCCTGCCCTGTCCATGGTGCTGAAACAGTACTGAGAATGTACAGTAGGACATTGAGAATAAGTAAACAGTAAAACGTCATCATATCAGTAATGTTAGTAAGACCATATTAGTAATATCAGCCCTGTCAATGGTGCTGAAACGTAGAGAGTGTGGTTCAATTTAGAACAAACTATTATCAATAGCTGTATATGGATTAAATGTTGCTTACTAATTATTATCAGGTTTAAGGATCGTAGTACTTTAAATTAAGGACATTCAAAAAGTCAGCATGCATGCTATCAATGTTTAATTTTTCAAATGGGCTGTTGATGGACGTTATCTTCCCATAATGCATTGCATGAAGATCATAAAGGAGATGCTCACAGCTGATAAAAATGTCACAAAAATGCACATGGTGGTAAAACTGTCTTGTGAGCAGCTTTGAAAACAACAAAATAACTTAATACATGAAATCTCTTTGCTGTTTATTAGCTACGTTTAATTGGCAGTGACATTCCAACGTAGCAGTTCGAGTGACATGCTTTGTCAGCACATATTGTATTATTTCCTGTTTGTATAAAACGGTAAAGTATGTTGATTTTGTTGTACTCAAACTATTAAAACAGCAAACTATCACAAATAGCACAGTAGGACCACATACATACAAAAAAGTATGTAGCATGGAGTATCAGCACACAGATATGCTGTAACATCATGGCGCCCATGGTGCTGATACTGAGGAAGTGCAGAACATTAAAGACAAAGCATGCCTTCTCCACTATATGGGCTATATTGGCTTTGATAATTCTCACTACTACAATATGGTGAACACACTATGAAGTGGACTTTAATAGTCATTGCTTGTACAATACTTTTTAAGTTGTGTTATAAAATATTTGTTTTTTTAGACATTCAGACAACATTGCAGATCGGTAAGCGTGCTATAAAGTCAACCCTATCGATAATGGTGAACAATTTTAGACATGACATACTGTTAACTTCACCCAGCCCTGTCCATGGCACTTAAATGTAGGGGTTGCTGCATGCCTTGGATCAAACAGTCATATTCTGTATTCTGTAAACGGAAGGCGTGTTGTAAATTTAGGACCAAGGCCCGACAGTATCACACATCACTGTGCCATGTTCATGGTGCTGAAATTAAGATCATTTTGCACACATAGGGCCACAAAAACAGTATTAGCCCCATTCATGAATGTGTAGCGTTATTTGGAACAAAAACACAGTATCACATTCTTAATGTTGCTCCAGCTCTTTCCATGGTGCTGAAACTGGGTTGCTTTCACCCCACACTCACTGTGCCTGAACCCTTTTCAGGCATTAACTTAGAGACACTTCATGTGTATATTTACAGCCCAAAGAGGTGACTCTCATGGTAGGTTTAGTGGTATTTTTGATTCATGGCACCTACATGACTTCCCAAAAAAAGATCCTCTCTCTCTCTCTCTCTCTCTCTCTCTCTCTTTTCTTAAATAAATACACCTCAGAAATGTAGGTTATGGCTGATTGTGCCAGACAGAAAAGTAATAATGTGTTATTGATGCATTAGCATCTGACTGCAGTTGTCAGACAGAATTCAGTACACATCCATGTAACACACAGCGCTGGAGACAATTCAGCGCTGTCACCATTCATTCATCATAACCATGGTTGGTGCACTGTTTCCACCTTAAGCACTGTCTAATTTAATTTACTTTTTAGATCACATCCAAGGTAAAGGCACAAGGTAAAATGCTTTACACATTCTCTAAAGAATACATTGAGTGTCCAAGAACAGCAATCAAACTTTCCTTGAAGCAAAATACAGCACATTAGCATTGAGTGTGTTTAAATCTTCTTTCATTTAGCCAGCAGAGCTTTTTCCCCATATCATTTAGCATTGCATATCAACAGTGTCATAGCACACTGGCATCTGTGCCTATAAATGAAGCTTGACGGTCAGCGTGTTGCCTTGCAGGACATGTCAGGGATTAATTATCACGCCTGGGGGTGTTGAAGACCTAACCCACTGTCAGTGAGGTGATTCAGAAAGCTGCAGAGGTCTAACTTAAGACTTGGATAGTAAATATGGAGATTGGCGCCAACATATGGGTCGAGCAGGGGTGAGTAAAATGCAATTAAACCACAGCCAGCATAATTCCTTGTAATCCAGTACCACACATTCCATAATAAACTATGACTAATGCATGACATCGTTATTGACAAACAGTCATTTGGTATAAAATCAACCTTTCTCCAACTTAAATGCTGCATGTCTTTTAATGGATGCTGTGGAAGATATGCAGGTAAATAAAGAATGCAAGTCCTACCCGACATAATTCATAAATATGTGACCATAAACATGGGAGAAGCTGTCTGGTTCACTGCAATACACACTCTGTGATTTTTATCAGCCATGCTGGTGCATCAGTAAGAGACTTGCAAGGTTAAAGGAATGCCCTTTATGAACATCTGAAATAAAAAATATCAATCATATCAACTTTT
The DNA here is from genome assembly GCF_008692095.1 of Etheostoma spectabile. Taxonomy (NCBI): domain Eukaryota; kingdom Metazoa; phylum Chordata; class Actinopteri; order Perciformes; family Percidae; genus Etheostoma; species Etheostoma spectabile. The sequence goes on from NC_045754.1 coordinate 7,837,873, forward strand.
TGACATGGTGGGGCTATGTGTACACATCAGCAGCCCCAGCATGACCAAACACAAAACCCATTTTTCCATTTCTGTTCTAAGCTGGATCTTGGTGTAATTTCCATTGGTAGTTTTAAAAATTAAATAAGGTACAAAGCCAAACAGAATCATAATTCATTGCCTATAATGAGTATCCCTATTAGTATATTAATGTGCAAGAACCACTCATTGCCTTAGGCCACAAAGAGCCAATCAGAGGCAGAACTCAAAACATGTGGGCCTTTGGTCCTTTCCACTCATCCAACGGGCTTCCTCTCGAGGTGCATTGATCAATATTTCTTTAGTACATTATTTATTGCCTGAAATCAAGTGCAACATGCAGCTACAGCAATGTAGAAAAGAAAGTAAAACCTTGATTGAATGCTTGCTATGGGGATTCTGTTATACATCTACTTCTGGTGATACCAATAAATGATATACCTCCATTGAAGAAAATGGTAATTTAGTGAACAATACATAACATGATATCCTTTCTTCCTTTTTTGGTGATATTTTGTCATGTAGTCATAGGATTGAAGGCCCCTTCAGTGTGATAGTTCACAGGATCTGATGGTAATACAAAAAAAAACTATTGACTGAACAAATTTCCTTTATGAAAGCAATGAGAGGATTTGTATTCTTTAATTACCATTTTGTCAAGGATTCTGCCAAAATTGTGCGGGATGTTTTAATCAAAAATAAGTGGAGTGTTCACACATAACTGTAAGGGGATTTTATGCTCATTACAACAAATGGGTTACATTTACAAATCTAAAGCTTGAGGTGGAGGGATTATATCAAATAATTCAAAATAAAAATGTACTTCAATACCTTTTTTAGCCTGTGTGTGCTAATGCAATGCTCAGAAAGGAATATACAGGTTTTCTAAAATCATTGTGGGGAAGGATTTTTTTCACCATTTTACATGTTTTAAAGGTTGGAAATGTGCTTGTGTGGGCTGGGGCAGTTAACTGATTACAGATAAATCCACCCTTTCATGCATGAATTATGGAAATCTCAGTAAGGATTTTTTTTCCCAAGTGTTTTATTGTTCTTCAGGCATGGACAAAAATAGTTGAACTTCATTTTTTTTCAAACATGCATTTTTCAAGGAGTTTTTCATTTCACTGCATGCATTTGAGTTATTGAAATTTAGAAGTCTGTATTTAACAAACCTATGAATACAATAAAATATAATGTGAAAACTATAAAACAATTTGCATGGTGTTAAACTAATGTTTTCACATATAATACATTCTAATACCGTTCATTGCAATCCAAAAACGTTAAACCTCACTCATAACTCCAGAGATGACCCCCCACTGTTGGACTGAAAACGTTCTATATTTTTTTATGTTTACAAGTTTCATTCCAATAACATACATTACCGTATTTTTTGCACTACTGGGCGCACTAGATTATGAGGCGCACTGTCAATAAATGGTCTATTTTTTATCTTTTTTAATATATAAAGCGCACCGGACTATGACGCGCATTAAGCGGAAAAAAAACAGTCAGATAAGTCAGTCAGTCAAACTTTATTAAACGCGTTCACAACACGGTAACTCTCAACATTATCAAACGTTAATGAGCGTATTCACAACAAATACCAACCTTGTTCAGTTGTAACACGTAAAATACAACACAATACTGATATTCATGTCCCGTGCTAACGCTGTTGCCTCCAGTGGAATAGAGACTGTAGAGACGCTTCTACCTGCTGCTCTCTGTTCAATAACCCACTGTTCAACTGTGGCCATCTCGCTTTGTTCCCGCGGAAAATCTGTGTGGTCTTCTTTGCTTGGCGCAGGTCATCTTCTTGCTTCCTCCACTTCCGTACCATTGATTCATTAATGTTGAATTCTCTCGCAGCTGCTCTATTCCCATGTTCAACTGCGTGACTGATAGCCTTGAGTTTGAAGTCAGCGTTGTAAGCGTGTCTTTTGACAGGTGCCATTTTGGAGTTCTTATGCACACACTGTAATATTATGGTGAAGCACAGCACGTATTACTCTGCGACGCTCCTGTCTACGGTAGCCGTAATGCTGCAAGTGGTTTTGCTTTTGTAGTTTACCAAAGTCGTACTAAAACATTTTGACTTAGTGCCGTGAGCACCTTTTATAACACAAAATCGCTTAGAGGTCAGTAAGCAAAACCAGAATTAATCCATATATATGGCGCTTTGGGTTATAAAGGGCACTGTCGTTTTTTGAGAAAATTAAAG
>NC_045754.1:7840124-7841590 GCF_008692095.1 Etheostoma spectabile
CTTTTAAGTGCGCCCTATAGTGCAAAAAATACGGTAATTGATTTTCTGCCAAAACAGTCACTGCAGCTGAAGTATTTTCAAGAAAAAAGTCATTGTAATAGTATAAATTGTAGATGAAACATAACTGCCAACCCATGATGTCCAAATTAGTGGATGATTAATCATAATTTCCTCCAAGCAGGTAATCACAACTTTTATAACTGTTTTACTCCTTGGGTGTTACTTGATGTCAAAACTGTTTTGTTTTACTTTTTCTGAGCTGCTCAGCATGTGTGTCTGCCTGTCGACCATCTTGGATTTTGGAAATGTGTGTGGGACTTACAGCACCTGGCCAGTGGGTGGCAGTGTATGGAATGACAGACCAGTGTCAACTGTGGTGGAGGTTGTGCAATTAAACCATCAAAACCCATGCATATGCACGGAAATGGCGTTTGAATAGCTGTCCACTGTAGTGATCACTATGTGTGAAAAGGTCAACCATGCCTTTTAGATGTCAGGCTCAATTGAATAGATCTCCCATGTGTTAATGTGACACATTTTATTTTATACTTCTCTTTGTCCCCTTCAATGGATGCACTTTGTCCAAGCTGACTGACCCAAGGCAGCCTGTTGGGACTCATGGCAGGCTTGCTGGCATGAACACCTGCAGAAAATCCTCATGTTTGACTCTGAGAGCTTTTAAAAAAAACTAAAAACCATCAACATCTGGTACCATCTAAGTTTCTAACTGTTTAGAGTTAAAGCGATAGAAGACTTAATTGAGTTGATTAGGAGACAGTCTCGCATTGCCAGACCTTCCTCCTCAGTGCTGCATAGGAGGGTCTGGCTAGTCCACACAGCAATCCGAGATGGCAGAAAACCATGCTCTGGTTTATTGGCATTTCTTTAAAACAATCCCAATCGTCATGTGTGGTGCTAAGCGCCGGACGGAGCCTAGGTGCAGCTCCAAAATAGCCTCAGGAAGGAACTTGTTTTGGTGGAACATGTGTACGTTTAAATGTTGTTTTAGTCGTGCAACAGAAAACTCAGATTGGACAGATAGGTAGCTGTCTGGATTTACCCTGCAGTGATCTGAGGAGCAGTAAACCATAGTCCTCAGAAATCCACCAAGTTTAAAATTACAACACAAAGAAAGCGAAAAGTAACCTCATATAGGCCGAAAAGATATCATGCCAAATTTCTGGCAGCACCGGAGCAATCCCGGAAGTGGAACGTCATGGATATTAACAAATGGCTAGTTATTTGATATGTCTTAACGGTATAATCAAGTATTTCATGAAATTAGACCAATCAGTTTTTAATACTATTCACTTATGTTTTCCATATTTACTGCAATAGCCATTCAGTATGTTTCTATAGATTAGATTAGATTAGATTATACTTCATTCATCCCACATCGGGGGAATTTCCTTGTTACAGCAGCAGCAATTTCTACAATAAGAGCAAAAACAAACAAATACACAAGT
>NC_045754.1:7841600-7887118 GCF_008692095.1 Etheostoma spectabile
ACAAGCAAACAGCAGACAGTGAGCAGAAGGTATGGCTTAATGTAAGTGACATCAAATAAAGATATCGTAAAGTGCGGTTGCAATGGTACAGAATGGTATATGATTGCCACGACATAGTCTACATAGTAGTTATCATTGTTACTGGCGCAGCCTGCCATTTATGAACAGGATTTAAATTACCTTCACACACAAAGGGGATTCATAGGAAACGATCCATACATTTAATCCAATTTACTGTTTTTAATTCATCTCATTGATAACAGTCTCGTCGGTTACTGTTCACTCTCTTTACATCAAATCATCCAAACCCAACATTACCCACTATCATTCCTACTGCTAAAACACAGGGTGGCTTTTATTGTGAAGCAGTCACAGAAAATGCAATGTACTGTATGACAATTCATCCACCAATGAACCGGTCAACTTTTTCTCCTTTCAGTGTTAACACACAATGGGAGTGTGCTCTCGCTAAGCAGTATAGTATTTATTGGGATTTCCATTAGTATGCGGACACTACAAAGGACTGTGTCTACTCTATCAGAGAGAGAAAAGCAAAGTGAAATTTGAGAGCTGCATTCATTTACCGGACAGCATGTTCCGCTATCTTTGTTCCTCTGTCTAACCTTGAGATGAAGCTTGTGAGATCCAGAGCTTACAGTCTCGTGAAAAAAATGCAGCTTATTATAACAAGAGGCTGTGGTTGGGCTGCAGCTGTGCGGCATGTTTCCATTCATTTATAGCTTTTATTATTTTATGTTGAAATTGGATAGCAACTAATAGCAATAAAGCATATGTTAGAACTACCACAGGGTTTAAATCTTTCAGACACACACACACACACACACACACACACACACGGAAGTCAAAAAGACAGTGTTATCAAAGTCACAAACTGAGATAAATGTATGAGCATTTGGAGACACGGAATATCCGCTCCCAACTCCATTACGGTAATACATAATCTTTCAAAAGTCAGGCAAATAGAGTAAAGCCTGTTATGTGAAACTTGGCAGTGGTAATATTATATCACGTTGATTAATAAAAATCTCCAGGGATATAGTTTCAGTTTTAGATTTGTATCATACCACGAATGTGCAAGATAATTTTAATGATCCATTGAACCTGACATCCAGAAGGTCACACTTCTATCCGCTTTCATTTTAATACGTATAATATACCTAATGTGACTTTGTCCAAAGAACACTTACTTTAGGATAATTGGGCTGATACCTGTGAAAGGGAATAGGGCGTTTAATGGTGTACATATTTGTAAAAACGTATTGTCAAAACATATGTCATTTTGCACATTAATGTCTGTTTACATGTTTCGGGACGTATGACTGTATGTGTGAAAAATGTTACAAGAAGACTTTGTTGGCTCCAGAGGGAGCTACGTAAAATCTGATTACTTGCCTTAAGTGATTTCACTTAAAGCTGTAGACTACAAGTTTTAAAATGTTAAAAAATCTGGATTTGTGGAGAAAGTCTGTTTCCCAGACCTCTGTAGCCCGCTCCTCTTCTCTGCTTGAGCCCAGTGGTGACATCAACCGCTACTAGCATAACACAGTCAAATCACCATCCCAATTGTCGGCGGTGGAGATGCATTGTGGGAAATGCAGGTGCCAGGTTTTGACAAGGGAGAAGAATGTGTGGAATAGAAAAGACGTTTGCGGCATCAACTTCGTTCCTTTAGAAAAAAAAAAAGTTCATTGTGAGTCTGACAATGTTTCAGGACTGCAATGCTAAATTGGTGGTGTACTCCTAATGAGCAGAATACATTGTGATTTTCCATTGCTCTCTCAGAGTCACGATTTTCAAATCTGTCTCTTTTTACAATAGAGGTGGTAAGGGCAAAATTATTATTACAAGAATAAGACCCAGGTTGAAAATTGTCTCCATTCACTCATCTTCACATTTAATGAATTGTCACTGCTTCCCTACTTGAATTAAGATGTTGGGATGCTAGCAATGCCACAAATATCCCAAACACAGATTAATATTTCTTTTGAGAGGCCCTTTTCTTGGTACCTATACTCCTGTGGAGTGCATTTGGTTGTTTGCTATAAATCTACTAGAGTTGGATAGTCAGTCGTTCTCATCAAAACAACAGTCAACGGTTGTTGCTATTCTCATGCAAACCAAGTCGCTCTTCTCCGTGTTGTCTGGCTGTGAAATAAGACCCAATTACAGGTGTTTTGTATTCACACACACTGTGTTTTCCTTCCTTTCCAAGTAATACTCATTTTGATGTCCTGTCAAGAGAGGTAAACAAAAGTATGAATTGATAGGTCAAATGTTTTGATACACACAGACATTCAAATAGCCAGCTAAACAGACACGAACACACACACACACACACACACACACACACACACACACACACACACACACACACACACACACACACACACACACACGCTTAACTTTCAATGACAGTGCCATTTTACAAAGCATTTACGCTTCCAATTAAGTTTAGCAAAAGAGGAGTCTTGTGGAAAACGTTTGTCTCTGTATTGAATTAATTGTGCTCAGTCAGTGACAAGGAGCTGGAAAAAAATAGCTCACATCGTTACATTCTGATGAGCAAAATAATTGGCTTTGAAAAGGGAGGTAAACAGTGTAACAGCTCCATCTTTATTGAAAGACTGAAAGGGAGGAAGCAGAGGAAGAAGCAAGGTCCCTCTGAACAGATGCGCCCACATCTGATATACTTACCTTGTTAACAGCAGTCAAATTAATTGTCACATCACATGGGGACATTTCCATTTCTGTGTGACTGCCACAGGCCCCCACAGAGGCTGAGACAGGGTGACCTTTTAGCACAAAGTAGCAGGACTCTCCTGACCACTACACAAGCAGGAGCATTGTGGGACTGTGTTTGCGCCATGTGTTGCACGAGCCCTTTTCATAAATAACTAACATAAGTACATGACAGTTAATTTGTTTGCATGCTGCGTAACTGTTCTTCTCTGCCATGCCTTTGCTTTATGCCATTCCTGCATTGCACAGTAGAGCATTCTGTATGTGTGGCCAAAGACAGAGGTAGGGACTGGACTGCTTTTGATTTCTAAAGTTGGGCATATCTTTTGGACTTTTTTTGCCAATGCTAATCCATTTAAGTACTTTGTTCGATCACAGAAGCATGAAATTGGTCCAACTGAGAGTGTTAGGACTAAATTGTGTGTGGCAAAAACTATCAGTTAAGCGTTTTTTAATGTGATAGTTAAAAAAACCTTTTACTTGTAGCATATGTCACTTTGTGGATGGTTGATTTGAAATGTTCCACCAGAATATGGTGTTGATACTCAAAATGCTAAAGCTTTTTTTACAAATCTTAAAGGGTGAGAAACATGAACACAAGATTATTCTGCCAAGTTGTATCAGTTTGGGCTATTTCACAAGATAGCTTATTAATTCATGAATATTCAATTTTATAGAGACATATTAAAAGGTTCAAACACAGTAGATGGACATGATCCCTGCCTTCTCTTCTACATTGCTTTTTTTGTGAGTGCCCATAATAGCAGATGAGCTGCTACAACTGAACGCACTGGACAAAGTGAGATAATGTAATGGCTACAGTAGTGTCATTATTTGTCAGCAGTAGGGTGGGGGAAATTACCTAACATGGTCAATTTGTCTTCTGGATTTTCAAGGCCATTTATGAAATATACAGAAAATAATTTAGTATTCAAGACCTGTACTGTTTCTCTTTTCTATGTCCACCTGCAAGTTTGTAGAAAAACCTGGGATGTCTTTGATTTTGATAGGCTTTTACTTCTGCATAAGTTTTTGTCACCTCTGATTTGCTATCTTTCATGCTTCTGCGTTGCTGAAAATGAAAAATGAACTTGAGTTGTGGCATTGTGCCCCAATAGTCAGAGTTAAAGGAAAAAGCTGGTCCACCATTTCACTGTGAAACTACACACTTGTTGTTTTAGCCACACTTTTTTACAAAGTAAACAGTACATCTTTGATGGGGACATGTATGTGACCAATATCGTTTGTGGCTAAGGAGGAAATAGGGCAGGGAGGACAATACATACATACATACATTTATACATACATACATACACACAGTACACATACAGACATACATACATGCACACCTGGACTTAAATCCACACCTGGTCACTGTATCACTTCAACACTGGACTACACTCTGACACTTTAATAATGATTTATGGTCTTTTCTTTGTTTATTTGACGAATGTTCTCATTGTTGTTATTATTATTATTGTTATTTTGTTGTCTTTATACTGTCTTTTTTATCTATTTTTTATTTATTTTTTCTTGCTAAAACTGCTGCTGGAACTTTCAATTTCCTCGCGGGAGTCATCCCAAAAGGATCAATAAGGAGAAGTCTAAGTCTAAGTCTAATGACAGTTAGCACAGTATTGAGTAGCTAAAAGCTAAAAGCTACTCAATGCTGCGTCGTCTGACTAGCACACAAGCTAGCATGTGCAGTCAATGCTAGCTAGTAAAATATTAATAATATTATATATAATATTATTATTATTAACAGCCTGGTTGTTAATTAAATAGCTTGCAAAAACATAGGCCTGCTCTTTGTTCAATTAAAGCCACATTTTGTAGTTACAGTTGATGTTGATGAATGAAGGCTAAGGCTTAAAGACAAGACTGGACACTGCGGTGCATATACTCTAAATTTGGAAACAATACTTAATTAGACTGATTCCTCTTAATTTCACAGCTGAGTGAAGCTTCACTGAAGCAAGTCATTTTTTTGTTGAAGAATCCATTTTAAGTACATCTTTCCTGCTCAGTATCTATGCTGTAAAATATAACAAACATGGTTGCTACTGACTGTTTGTTTTCATGTTGGGTTGCCTCATAGTTTCCGAACTCCTTCCTGACTTAATATTTATTCTCAACACTTTCAATTTAAAAGCTTCGTTCAATTTAGTGTTGCTGGTCAATTTGTTTGTCCTTTTATTTTAATTCTGCCACGGTCCAGTCATCATACTTCCTACTTCTCATGAAGTACCAGGCATAAAAAACAATATCCAGAATATCCTGTTTTTCTTATATTTATGTTTTTTGTTATGGATTCTTGCCAACACAAAGAGTAATGTATGCTGTACCATATTATTTGTGGCTGTATTGCTGCTGGCTGTGTAGTTGCTAAGGGAGAGCACTAACAGCACAATGTTTAACAGTTTACATCTTTTAGCAAAGCAAGCCCAAAGGTAGGGAGTCATAATGAGATCGTTCTTTAGACTTACTTAGTCAAGGTGAAATGTAAGGGTACGCTAATCAATTATGCAAACCGGTTTTACATTATGCCAAGACAAGCCCTTGTCAGTAAGTCTTTGGATTGAGCTAGGTAGATACAGATGCTATGTTGTCTTGACACATATGTGTACTTATGTTAAGACTGTGTTTAATTTCCCTTGAAACCCTTGGTGTAGTGCAAATGCTAGTTTTGTAACAGCTTAGCATTAAGAACTTAGGATCAAGCATTTAAATAGTGGACCAGTACAAAAGGGGTGAATGCGGGAAGTGTGTTTGGGTGTGTATCCAGGCTCATCTCCAAGCAAGGGTACATGTTCTCTTGCTTCAGCCAAACTGGAAGGTTTTGGATGTCAGTTTGTAAGCCCAGGTGCTTCTGGAAGGAGGGCTCCCAGCAGTGGTGGCAGAAGCCGTGGACATTCTTCTTCATAAGACATGCAGGAGCTGATAGATAAAAGAGCCCAGTAGTACTTTGGCAGCCAGGGAGATTTTCCTTATATAAGTCTTCCTGGAAACAAGAACGAGTCTAAGGGATCTTGCCTGCTATTGTTCATTCGCGTTGAACCTTGCAGTGGTAGTGAATGGCTTTTCACGGTGCCTTTGGCATCTGAGGCTTGCAGCTTGCTATCTAGCTTTCAGCCCCTGCTGTCTGCCACAAGTCCACTGGCTGCTCAACATGCTTCTGCAAGGCCACTTGGCCTTTTAGGATGAGGATGTACTGACATGTTTTAAATTTCACCATCTGCAGGCTTAGGAAATACTACACTGCAATATTGCGTGGCTCTGTTAAAGTGAGAAAAGACAGGGAGACTTTTAGATATAATCAGTTAAAAATGTACTTAGATTGTTTGAAAATTGAAGAGAGGGCAGCAAATACAGTAGAAAGACAATGAATTGCTCTATTGCAGAGTTTGGAAAGTATGGGGTAATATTATGAAACTTGGTGAATGGATTTTAACAAACTGATTGAAGAAGCAAGGGACATTTTTGTGTTTTGTTATTGTAGGTAGAAAATGATCTGGAATCACAACACTTATAAATTAATAAAACATCTAAATAAATATTAAACATTTTATGGATAAATACCATAGGTAAGAATGTAAGGTTTGGAAAACTGTGCATATTTCACATACTTTACAAACATTTTCAGAGCTAGGTCTCCCACCTGAATACTGTCATGCAATCATTAAACAACTTCTTCGTGGATACATTCCATTATTTTGCAATTTGTTGGCGAAATTCCAATGAAGCAATTTCTTTTTTTTTAACTTTAATGAATTACACATTCATAAAAGTCATCAAATATGTAATAATCAAAGCAATGTTACCTCAGGCTCTTCCATTAACTCACTAAAGAAAAGAGTTTACGGGTAGATGAAACAAAAACACACTTTTGACCAAATTTCATTCAAGCATGTAACTTTTAATTGTTGATTGAAAAAAAATGTAATTTATTTTACTGGCCATTCTGGATAAAAAATACTTGCACTTTCAAATATCTTCTGAAAATTTCAAGACCAGATGAACATTTTTCAGACACTTTTCTTCCACTTCTATTTGTTGTAAGCAGTAAGCTGTAATTTTCACATAAAGACATGATGATTTCAACGGAGAACAATAATGTTTTTAACCGGTGCAGTGTCTGCTCCTTTTGTTTTCTTTGTGCGGATTGGCTGCATTAGAAAACAGTAATCAGAAATCTTCTGAGGGACTATTTCCTACCTACTCTCACTTTGTTTACAGATAACTAGCTGCTCGATGATTTGAGTTTTGTATTGTAAGCACTAGAATTAAGTGGCAGATGCTGACTGTGGCTCTTTCTCCTTTTGTTTTCTCCAGCCAAACAGCCGGTTGTGTCAAGAATGCTACACTTATTCAACAGGGATTTGTAGCTTACAAACTAAAACATGAATATTAATTATGCTTTCAAACTATCACACAAGGGGCTTAGCCTGCATCTAATTATGGGTTTCAGCCTAATTCTCAAGCCATTTGGAAGGAGTCAGATTTTATTCACATTTGTTTTAAAATTAAATATGGTAATAAAAGCAGATGAGCGAGAAGTAAAGGAAACGTTAAAGGAAAGGAAAAAGAGTGACAGCCGGCCGAACTTCTGCTTCCGAGCAATTCCAGAAGTGGAACGTCGTGGACATAGACTATACCTTTCCTGACGATTACCTGTGAGATGAACAACAATGCAATTCAGATTAAGTGCTTAGAATAGCAGAACAAATACCTAATGCTGAGGTTACTAATTAATGGCCAAAACATTGATGCAAATAAGATAAGCTTCCTTTATTGTCGTTGCATGATACATCCGATGAGATTCAGGTGCTCAAAATGTGTTTAGTTTTATATTTAGAAGCGGTTTTGTGTTTTGCAACAGTTGTAATGATAAATAAATAAATGTAATAATTTGGCATAATGCACAATTGTCTTCATAAGGTGCGTGATTTCAGTGCAGAGTTCAGTGTAGTAATGGCTTTTGGATAAAACCTGATCACCAGGGGCGACCTCTGGCTCCCCAGTTGGAGCGTGGGTGCCATGTAGGCTGAGTCCTTTGCAGCGGCCCAGGGTTCGAATCAGACCTGCGGCCCTTTTCTGTGTGTCATCCCCCATCTCTCGTCCACCTTTCCTGTCTATCCACTGACACTGTCAAAAAATAAAGGGAAAAGCCCCGAAAAATAATCTAAAAAAAACCTGTTCATCATTCTTGTGGTGTGTGCTCTGATGGACTTGAATCTCCTCCCTGTGGGGAGGTGTTCAAACCCTTCGCGTGCTGGGTGATGTTAGTCAGCATGAGCCTTCATTATACACGACAGGAGTGTGCTCTCTTTTTAAAGGACACATCATGCAGTAGATAGGAAAACAACTGCACTTTAAAATATTTGTTTTATTACTAAACCATTTTTTAAAATGAAATAAGATAAAGTAATGAAAATAAAGGTGAGAACGATAGGGGACAAATTGAGAAAAGATAAGATGAGGCCCTTAATTAGTCCCACAGCGGAAACAGTTGCAGTGTTGCAGCAGCAAATGGGATAGTGAAATAATGAGGAGCAGACATTTTAAAAGCTAAATATATTAAGTAGACAGACTGAACTGTTAAATTAATAATACTGTACATAGGAAATATTGATATCGAACAGTTTGCTGTACATTGATATTGCACATGAGTGAGTTGTCAGTTTTGGTATGTGCAGTCTGCGGACAGGAAGGAAGGACCTGCAGTATCTTTCCTTCATACACAGTGGGTGAAGCAGAAAAAAGGGATAGCATCATACATTAATAAATAAGCAGCTCATGTAACCTAAAATACACTAATCACATTTCATTCTAAGAGGATCCATTTATTTCCAAACTCTCCAAATGATTCATTTCTTCCATCATGGCTCTTCCAAAACCAAGTGCAGTACTTTTTTGAGACTAGATGTGTGACCTACATGTCAAGTCAAAATAATTGCTCTATCTCTTTGTGACTGTTAGAGTCAAAGAGCTTTACAGTATCAAAGTATAAAAATCACCAAGTAGAAAACATGAAAAAAGAGCATGAGGGTGAAGGGATACATTTTAAATGAAGCCACATACAGTGTGTTTTATTTCACCAATTAATATTCATGACTCTTTATTATATAAAATGTATGGATTATTAATAATGTGCACTCTCATTGCATGTCTAACAATCTGTCATCATAACAGTTGACCTTTCTCAACATAATTGAAACAGATTTCCCTCGACCTCATTCCTTTTAAAGGCTTTGCTCTCATCCTAGTTTGTATTCCCCGTTGCCGTTCCTCCTGGCATGCACATTACTATTTGCTTTACCCCCTGCTGTGCCTCAGTTGTTTGTCATGCAACAATGAAAGACATGCTGAACTCCATACAAACCCGCTGAATTTTCCATTGACTTTTTTTCTTTGTAGAAATTCTCTGCTTTTTGGAACCTCAGCAACTCATTAGTTGGTCTCTGGTAAAACAGCGGATATACACGGAATACATATACGGACTACATCTATCCGCCTACAATGAAACATAATTCTGCAATGTGTTAATGCTTTGTTGTGCTTCTCCACTTCACAGCTAGTTATTATAAGCAGTTGCTTTTTTTCACTTGGAGTATGATGATGGAGAGTGATTTACTGTCATCAGAATGGAAATGTGTCTGCCAACATCTGACCCTGACAGCCCATCAAATGCACAAAAGCCTGTATTCAGAAACTGTGCCTTCAAACGAGCCGTCAGGACTTCTGTACAGTTGTGATGTCACAACTAGGTTGAAAGTGCCGTTACAGTCATTTCCCGGCTGCAATGACCGGTGCCAAATGCAAAGATGTGAAAGCCTGGAAAAACTGTTCAATTGGAGCAGAATTGGCTTTTTCCTGGAGAGTGAACATTTCAGACAGTATGAAACAATTAGTCTTTTTTCTAACATTAAAGCATGTAAACATGTTCTAGTAGAAAAACAAAATAAAAATATGAACTTAAAATTGAGCATGATATGACCCCTTTAAGTTGTATAACTGTATGCCTTTTCAAGTTGGGACTTCTATTTTCAAGTAAAAATATCAGTAAGAAAAGAGAATTTGCTGCTTATCATTTTGAGATATTGTTAGATATTTTGGCAAAAATCCACAGCACAACTTTACATGTTTTGACGCCCATGAATTGCAGCCCTCCAGGGGACTAGTTTGGTGCTCATTGATTGTCAATCTGAAAAGCATAAGGTGATATCTCTTTTGTGTTTCAGTGTGCGCTTCGATTTTAATGAACTGTTTCTCCTAACACCTCCTCCTGGGAAAATCACAACACCGACAGTTAATGCAGCATGGTGCGGAAATCTTGTTGATGCCATTCCTTCCCCAAAAACACTTTTGCAAAGTTATTACAAGAAATTAAAAGGATAATTATGTGGTATTTTGGAGGCAGCAGTCGTCACAGTGTTGCAGTGGATTTATTTGGGAAAAATATCCTCATTTGGGCACCCAGATAGCTCAGTTGGTAGAGTTGATCCTGTCAAAATGAAGGAGAAAATGCCAAAAAATCATCTAAAAAAAAAGTCCTCACATTGTTCCCTAATTCCTTTCTTTCAATGTCATCTTGAAAGAAAAGGTTTAAAGATTTAGTTGCAGAGTAAAGCTGTTTGTAGTAGTATACTGGATACCATTTGTTGACTGAAAATAAATCATTAATCTTGATTAAACTTAATACACATGGAAAAAAGAAAAAATCCAATCACCATTTCAAAACCTCATTTATTCAGCATTTTCCCTGACTTGTCTTTGGTTGTCATGCTTACAGAATCTAAGTTGGTTAAAAAGGAGCCCATACACAATTTCTGAATGCGTCAAACTGTATCTTCTGTGAAGCCTGATTCTCCGCAGGCAGCAAGCACAGCTTGAAAAAGAAACTTTCTCAAGGACATAAAACAAGCACTTAAAATGAGTGAGTAGAGGCAGTGTGGTCCATAGACTGTTTCAATGAGAAAATGTGTAATTAATTAATCTTTTCTCAATTGCGTTGCCTGTCAGGCATCCTTGTGGCACGCTGCTCCTTTATTATTTTACCATTAATGACAACTCACTATCAATCACAAAGAGTTTCTTAACTCTGAGCAAGGACTGCTCATGGACTGCTCATCTTCCCATCTTCAACAATGAGTAATTTCCTGGGATCAACTTGGGGAGTTTATGACAAATGAAGGTTAACAAATGAGGACTTTTAGGTATCTTGTCTGAAAGTGATTAATAACAACTTGACAACTTGTGTAAGAATCGGGACAGAGGAGAGATGTTAATTTGGTCAACATGGAAAAACAGGATGCCCGGAGATTGTGCCGGTGCTGGCATGTGTCTAAGGTTTTTGCGATTATCATCAATGTTCCAGAGATGCCAGCTAAAAGAAGATGGAGTGAGTGGAAGAAGCAAGTGCAGAGAGAGATTTTTCTACAAAGGCCTAGGGCTGAAAGGAAGCTCTGATAAGGCTTCTAAGCATATGTCTTTGCCAGGACTTGCACTGTGGTGGAAATGAAATCATAATAGACAAGAAAAGATAAGCTATAAAATAATCATGTTTTTATTCTTTCAGCCATAACATAAGAGAAGCATCAATCTCAACATTGCAGCTATTAACACTTACAACATCACGCAAATTAAAGTCCAAACAAAGTGTTGGCGTCGAATTAAGCAGAATAGAGCAAATGTGGTGTTTTCAAGCTCTAATTAAATGTACGTAATATGTTTATTACTCTCAACTATTGAAGATATTTGAAAAGTGGGTTGATAATGATGACATACATACAATTTCTAAACAACTGGCCTTCAGGTTTGATCTTTTAATACCTTTAAGCAAATCTGCAGCCACGAAAAGCATCTATTTTTATATTATATTATTAGACCAATGTCTTATGGCAGCTACAATGGTGGCAATAAACGATTTGATTATCTAGACAGAATGTGCAATTGTTGGGTGCGTTAAAACAGTGATGCAAGCGGATATAGTCAGATTTTTTTGGACATAACCTTGCACAAAAATGGATAATTATTTAGATAATAATAACAATGGGGCCAACATATGTTTTAAACTGTATATTATATATTGTAAATCATTCTTGATGGCGTGGACTTAAATTATTCTTAAATCACATCAAAAGAGTGCATATTAATTTGAAAACCATAATATCATACCACTTAGTTATACTACAATTTATACTTGTGGAGACAGACATTCTTATGAGAGAAGCATGGTAATCAGTTTATTGCTTGGGTTAATGTCTCATCATTGTTAATCATCGTTAATACTTGTACATTCACAAGCAGTCATTTCACGCAAATACTTTTAAGAGAATGCGTAATGCCTCTTGGGTTGTTTTTCAGATCACATTTTAGATCAAAATCTACATTTACAGATACACTCATTAATACACACACACCATATGCACAATGTTCATACTGAACACAATGTATTTGCCAAATGTTTCCACTCATTGTGTTTCACTAGTTTTCTTGTTTTGCCTGTATGATATATCTGTAGTTACATTTAGATAACTAAACTTGGTTAAGATTAGGGTAGTCCATATCCTTGACGTTCTACTTCCGGGATTGCTCCGGTGCTGCAGGAAATTCCACCAGATGCATGTATTTTTGCCAATGTCCGTCTCCTTCCTCTTTCTTTGTGTTGGAGTTTTAAACTCTGGCGAATTCATGAGGACTATGGTTGACTGCTCCTCAGATCTCTGCAGGGTAAATTGAAACATCTAGCTGGACAATCAGTCCAATCTGAGTTTTCTCTCGCACGACTATTGTACAGCAGCTCGGTGCGTGTCTTAGCGCCGCCCATGACGATTGTGATTGTTTCAAAGAAATGCCAATAAACCAGAGCACGTTTTTTTCCCATCCTGTAAAGCTGTGTGTACTAGCTAGACCCTTCTCCGCTCCACAGTCATGATTATGGTCGTGAAAGTCCATGCTGAGTTCAAGTATTATGACATCCATCACCTTCACATTTCCCAGCACTGAGCACATGCACATCACACTCTTCCTGCATTGGGACTAAATGTTGCCAGTAAAGGAGGCAGGGCACTGCAGATCTTCATGTATTTTTAGTTATATCCAAGTGTTATTTGCACAATATTTAAAAAATAAATAATCAAGGCTTGGAATGATTTTACAAAAGGCTCCAGAAAGCCTGAATTAATGCTGCGTGATATGTTTTGTGGAAGGACCAAAGCCAGCTGGACTAATGTCATCCAACGCTTTATGATGACAAATTACTAAACTGTGGAACATTAAGTATATTGGTAGAAAATAACTTGGCATTCACACTCACTTCAAAAATAATTGGATGGGGAATGCATAAATATATGGTTTGTTGACATATATATTCTTTAAACTTTGAAAAAGCTGTTCATTTATAAGCGTAATACTGAATATTTATGCATCAGCTGTCCAACTCAAGTGTCCCTTGTCGATTGTGGCTTCGCAGGATAAATGAGTGCATCCTTCGCTACTATACAGTGCATGGAGGCAAAGAAAAATATCTGACAGTATGATGATACTAAGTAGAGTCAAAGCTGGGACAGGAACTATGAAGTATCAGTCTGGCTTTCACCACAGAGCTGGTGACTCAGCACAGGCCAGCAGTGGATTTCAATAAATCAAAAAGCTAACTGGACTCTCGGGGTGGCCACGGCTGAGTGTTTCTCATTACAGCTGGGTAAGTCAACAAAGAGCTGAGTGACAGTTTGGAGAGGAGCCAGGGAATAATCTACACACATTGGACGTTGTAAGCAACTTTCCTGCAGATTCTTTCTTCACCTGTTTTCCCACAATGCATCAACACTCCCCTTTGATTTGTCTGTAGACTCAACAGTCCTGTTGTGGATTTACTGTCCACAGCAGGACTGTTGGAGGAGCTGTTAAGTGCCTGAGCCAACAGTCCTGTACTTTGACTAATTCTGCAGCAACCAGTGGAGACAAAAAAGCAGCTCAATCACAGAAATGCTAAATGCTCCACTATGTATACCAGCTAGTTACCAACGTCGTGTCTGTGCCGAGCATCTAGTGTAAAGTGGGTTTATAGAGCCTCTCCGCAGTAAACAGCTGCATGAGAGCAGTGAAAGCAAACAAAAATAGTTGCAGCCGGACAGCGGATCAATGAGCTGGAAGTCAGTATAAAGCTTCGTAAACTTGACGGGCACTTCATATTCATCTGACACTTCTCTGTAAATTCATCACCACCAACAATACTTTTCACATTGTTGCAATGTTATTTCAAAAATTTAATTAAATTGGTTAAAGCCACTTAAATCAGCTGCTGTGAGTTTCATAGATATATTCAATGTTAATCATGCTTTGATTTCCATTGTTGGGAAAAAAAATGTTTTAACAGTGAACATTGCCAAATGCCTCAGTCTGCTGATAATAAAACATAATGCACATAATTATGTGCATAATGACATAATTTATTTGAAAACATTTTTTTGGAAGGCAGCATGAGAAGTAAAGAATTATAGTACTAAAAATTGGAAATACATGAATTGACATTTAGTACTATATAGTATCATTGCAGTGTGTTGACTTTTCCTCAGTAATGCTCATAGCTGGGTAGGGCTGCTGAAGAAAAAATCTAATTGCAATAATTTTCACTGATATTGCGATGTCATTCATAATATTGGTTATGAACTTTTTTGTGTCCAAATTCTAATTTTCATTGAAAAATATCAAATTTAAAATGAAAATAGTCTGATTATGATTATGATGATTGTACATGTGATTTTCTTTTGCACTATAATACTTAATTCAGAATGGTTTGACACATATTTTGCCTCTGACAAATATTACTGCCCCCCTGTGATTTGGATGTTGCACTAGTCCACATTGCATTTCCGATAAAATTGTGATTAATTGTGGAGCCCTGTAACTGGGACAGGCTTTGGGTTAAAGGTGGTCTCCAGTTTACCAGCAAGTGTCAACTTCTCTGAGCAAGACACTAAACCCTTAATTGTTCTGTGGCTCTGTGCTTCCTGTCCGACTCTCTGGGGAAATCCATGAGTATATGAACTACTGCATTGCATGTGCTTTAGAGATATTGGCAGAGAAAATACTACACACCTGTTTATTATAGTATGATAATTGTTAAAATAGTAACATTTATCCTTGAATCAAAATGGATTAAACTGAATTAGGAAAACTCTACAGCCATGATTTTAAATGGCGCCATTATAAGCAGCGTCTGTCATTACAAACCCATTTAAGCAATACTCTCGCCTTTCAGCACTGACATTATCTATTCCTTTACATAACTCAAGCGAATGCAAAAGAAGCTATGAATGTCTTTGGAAGAAGCAAACAAAATTACAAGCTCTACTTACGCAAGCAAACATAATTAACGGACACAAAATCTGACAGTGCACCTGTTACAGTCCTAAAAACCCATCCTACCTAAGGAGAAAATCTGCTGCAGATCTGCTTCCTCTAAAATGCTCCCACCATTCTAAAATTGTAAAATTGTCTCATTGTCTCAGTTTCGTGTTAAATATGAGCAATTTTCTGTAAATGTTACGGAACACACCATGGTGACTGTGGTTTTCACCTCTTATTTTTTGTGAAGCTCCAGTGAATCCTTCCCTCAATGCTCATGGACCTGCATCCTAAGTGGCTCCTGTGTTTGTGCGCATATACGTGGAGCTGCCTGTAAGTGTGTGTGTGTGTGTGTGTGTGTGTGTGTGTGTGTGTGTGTGTTGTGTTTGGTGTGGTGGCCGGTGTTATGTGTGTATCTCAACACTTGACTATAATGAGCTCTGGAAATCTTCCGGACTGCTCTAATAGCTGCATTCTAAGCCATACCCCTGGGCTAAAGGGTCGCGTCGCGACGGTGGGAGCCGAGGCGAGCACCAGTGCCTGGCAGCCGGCAGCCAAGCCATCCATCAGCACAGCTTAGGCCATCGCTACTGCTCAGCACTGTGGCAGAGGCGCAGGCTGACACACACTGCCCTGGCTGCAAACACAGAGACAAATCACACTCACACAATACATGTTGATATACAATGTTGCTGTGTTAATACATTGTTTATTATCTTAGAGTAGAATAAGGAGGCACCGACGCAGCCAGTTGACATTTTAGTTTGCTCCAAAAAAAGCCAAAATTACTTATTTCCTTAAGATTAATACATGCTTTTATTGCTGATTGCTCAGTCCATTAGCAGTTTCAGAGAAGAGACTTTAAAGATTCCAGTAATTTTAAATAGAAAATTTGATCTGTCTGATTAAATACATCAACCTATGTGACGGATATTTAGGGAAACAAGTTCCTCAGTGTTATGTACTACAACCCGTATCAGTGTGGCTCTGAAAATGCCAAGCTCATTACCATCAACCGGCCTGGCTTGATGAAAACTAAGCTGTGATTTCAGAAGAAGCTGATATGAGAAGGGAGGATTAGCAGCCTGTCAGCGCGCTGGAGGAGAATTCAGACAGAGCCCCGCACAGCTGTCTGTGGCATCAAAGTTCATCTTTATTAAAAAAGATCTAATAAGAGGATTTCCAAATACTGAATCAAATAAATCACATGTGATCTATGTAGCAGATGTAAAGTTTCATTTAGCTTGATCGCCACTTTCTTCAATCTATTTACATAATTTCAGAGTTCAAATTTTCATTGACAATAATCGTTGGTCCATAAATAACACGGCCCCTGGTAATCAATGTCACACAGTTATTTCAAAGCTCATCATAAAACAAGTTACACTTATCCCACATAGATTCCAGTGTAATGCTAAGCAGTCAGATCCTTTGTTTCTGAACCCTTGAAGCTAACACAATGTATTCAAATGTGAAATACTTGATGAGAATAATTCAAATGCAGTAAAACTACAGAGACAAATGTAGTATTAAACACAAAGACAGAATTCATTCTCTGTGACCAATACATATTGAATGTGAAAAGACAGCGCAGGCAATCAAAGAGGAAAAAATCTGGATTTCCAATATTAATCCAAATTTCTTTATGTATGGCTTGTTAAATGATGTAGCCAATTCATAATGCCTAACACAAGAGGTAACAAAAGCACTGTACCACAGGTATAAAAGTGCTCAATCCTTGAGAAATAATCAGATAAATCTTCACTTAAAATAATTTCTCTTCTTGCAGCGTGCCTGGATAATCCTTTACTGTGACAGCAGGAAAGTGGGAGCATTGGCCATTGATCGTAGCAGCGATTGTAAGGAGGCACTGGATTGAATAAAACAATCACCCGCAATTACATTGATTGGGTGAATCTCCAATAGAGCACCACAGCTAAACAAAAAGGAAGCAGTTGGAGACCAGGGAGGACATTGTGACGTGATGAATGATTCACTGTGTATTCCGCACCTGTAATTTAGTTTGACAAGCTGATGAGACTGTGTCGTGTACCGCACTGCATGCTAATACACTTCATGCACACTGTAGTCCTGCCCGCCTATTTGAAGCAATTTCACCACCTAATGTTGGAAAGAAAGAACGTTGTGTGAGGAGTTTTTGATGAAAACAAGAAGTGGCCTTAACCACATTATTAGTCCCTCCATGTACCAAAAAAGACTGACCCTCCGACAGCTTACATCTGGATGGAAATGACCTATTCCATTTTTGTGTTGTATCTTCCCTACACCTGTTTATTACTCACATTTGTGCTAGCGCTCTTC
This sequence comes from Etheostoma spectabile, assembly GCF_008692095.1. Classification (NCBI taxonomy): domain Eukaryota; kingdom Metazoa; phylum Chordata; class Actinopteri; order Perciformes; family Percidae; genus Etheostoma; species Etheostoma spectabile. The sequence goes on from NC_045754.1 coordinate 7,859,034, forward strand.
ATCCAGAAATCATATCCTATCACCCTCCTCCAAAACTGACTTCCCCCTTTTTTTGTTTCATTCCTTTCCCATGTGATTAAATCCTTCCATCTGGACGAGGCATGTGCACAGTCATTTATGCCAGTTGTGAAGACAGGCATCCAGCATCTTAACACTCTGCAAGCTGGTTTGTGTTCAAAAGTGGATAAACCGGTGCACCATTTGACTAAGCTTTCACATCTTGCAAGCCCTTTAGAAGTTCCCATGTGTATAATATGATTTTGAAAATGTCTGAATAGTGATATTGTTTGAATTTTTTTGTTTGTCTGGTGTATTTAATTGTAACCAATACAGGAAAATGTAATGGCCTTATTAAAAAATTAAATTGGGAAATGCATACAATATACAGTAGTACAGAAGGGTGGAGGCTAGGGTTAGTTTCTAGGGCCCCAATTAAATGCCAGCTCTCATGCAAAACCTTTATCTAACCATTTGTCTAACCTTGCTACATTCACATTCACACAAGGGGATGCAGAATAACCCTTTTTTAAATTTGAGCTGTTTTACATATCAGAAATATGGGTTTCTTTCAACCAAACTGCCCCAAAATGAACATGGATGCATGAATGTGCATTGTATGGAAGCCATACAACAATTTCCCCAGGTATAATTACTTACTTTCATTACGTTTTGGGTGTTGAAAAGGGTTTCTAAACAGTATCCTGACTACACTTTGACATAAATCAGTCCGTGACACCATCCTCCGATCTTAACTGTTAGTCAAAATATATTTTTTATTCTAATTGGATGTATTGACCATGAATAAAAAACATTTTAAAAAAGCATAAAAGGCATAAAATAAACAATGAAAACGTTAAAAAAGTCCAAGGAAAGGTTAATCTTTTTAATCAAATTTTGACCAGGAAAGACAACAAGTTCATGGTCAACGAGAAGACAACAAGGGATAAATGGCAGAGAACCCCTCCATCTGTGGGTTGATAGACAGTTCCATTGACGATCACTAAGGTTCAGGTGTGGGTGGACTAGGCACTCAGTGAGAGAGAGCTCTTTTCCAAACAGAAGCCAGAGGAAAATTGAGTGTGTGTGATATCAGGGTGTGGATTTGTACAACACTGAAAAAAGTTAAGTTCAAAACTTTCCTTTTACAATTACAGTGATGTTTCCACCAAGAACATATAAAATATTCCGAAATATTAAAAAAAGAAAAAGGTTTAAAACAAATTTAAAGAAAGGATCTAAACATATTCCTCAGACGATTAGTCAGAGGAACAAAACTTTAGGGTCTTGTTTCTCAGCCAGTTCAAAGCCCATTACTTTGTCTCTCTGCCATGTGCCCACTCTCATCGCTGCCTTTGCTGACGCATCAGACAAGACATCTAAGTTAGATGGAGGGATGTGTCGAGCACACAGGGTGTCTAATACTTTGAATTACAAAGTGAAAAGCTGTATATGTTTGCTGTGGAAGCAGTTTTTTTTTTAAGTTTCCTGAAAATGTTATTTTAAAAAGCTGTACCATTTATACACTTTGTTTCTTATTTCTAAGAAATCCATATGGAGCTGGCTCATTTTTAAAGCATGTACAATTACTGATTGTACAACGGATGCCTACAACAAATGTAGCTCAGCGTAAATTTGTTCAGGAAGACCCGACTTTTAATCGATGCACTCCTAAATCAATTCAGTTGTTATGTGTATTTTATCATGCTGTGTATAACTGTTGCTTATCCGCAACTAGTCTCTCCTGATTGAAATGTAACTCAGTGGAAATCCTATCAGGAAGACCTAATGCTTAATCAATGCTCAACCTAACTCTAATCAGCTGTTGGAGGCGTTCATCTTCCTGCTAAACCAATCAGAATTATACACGAATTTAAAGGGCCAATCAGAGAGTCACAGCCCTGCTTTAAAAAATCTGTTTCTCTCTTTGCTCTTTGCTATTCAGCTGTTGTTGCAGGCAAAGAGAACAACCCTCCCCCCCCCTTCCACCTCCCACCTCCAGTCATCTACCCCAGCTGACCGGTCCGGGGCCTCCTTCGGTCTGGTCTTCGGGTTCCTTCGTTGCCATCACCGGTGTCTAGATTCCATCGGGGGGTCTGATGGTTCTCTACCCCTATACATATATACAAAATATTCGTCTAGCGATGGAGTCTAATCGCCAAAGACTATATTTTATTGAGCTGTACTATAAACCTTATTTGCATATCTGCAAACATGTCTCTCCTGATTGCACTGCCGGCAGCACAGAGTTTGGCAAAGCCGACCAATAACGCCTCATCAAGTCTTGGTAATGCACTGACAAGATGAATGAATGGCACTCCTTATTTTAACACAGACGGTTCTATTTCTTATAACTGAAAAAGGTTGTTTTTAACTAGAGTTTGCCCAATGCTTTTATTTTGAAGTTTTACAGTTCTATCCACCAGTTAAAACAAGGAAAGTGGATAAAATCTAATGAAATGTAATCCAGTCATATGCATTACAATTAGAGATGGTAAGAATTGAAGGTTGTGGCACATACTGTACTACACATATTGCTCAGGCACAATTCCTCTGTGCAAATGTTGAGGCATTTGCACAGTGGAATTGTGCCTGAGCAATATGTTCTCTACAAAACTATATCCAAGTTATCTGTCAAGCTCTGCAGTTGATGAAGTAAAGTAATCCCAATGTACTTTGTTTGTGTACAGTATATAGTATTTACTGTGGGCTACACCACACTACAAAGCTACAATATTCCACACAGCAAGAGAATTTTACATTTGAGACTATCTGTATTTTGTACTGCAGAAGATATTGACATCATTACATTTTTAGCTGTTACAAAACGTTTACATTTGAGAACAATAAGTGTAAGAGTAGCATAGCATTTGATATTGTGATCGTATTACCCTATTTTATCTAAGCAAAGCAGCATAGACACTAAGACTGTGACAAATAAATGACGAATGATTAAATCTTTTTGGGAAAATGTATGGAGGAAGCACATTTACTTTTAACAAAAACATTAATGATTGTTACCCTTTACTGAATGGAGGAGAGTATAGTTCCATTGGTGTACGTATCTAGGGGTTAATAATGTCAACATTGTGGAACATTACTCTCACTCATTGCCAAATATACAGTAGTTACATTCCAAACAAAATATGTAACTGTCTAGCCTGCCGGAAATGTACTAATAGAAGAAGAAAGTGCATTGGTTGTGCTACAATAAAGCTGTAAACAAACAAATCTTACACGGGGAAGCTAAGACGGCTTTTACTTAAACATATTCTGTTTCCTTTGAGATGGCTAATTCAATTTAAAGTGCTGATACACACAAAAGAGTTCAACAGCCTTTGATTAAACTGACATGTTTCATTATGTAACCTATATTGTATTAAATATCACCGGAAGAAACTTCCCTGGGAACAATTAACCTGCAGGACCACCGTCCCCATGACATACCGTATCAAATCTGTACTGTTTTTGATGCATTATAAAGGAACACTTTGCTTGTTGCTTTGTGTTAGTAGCAAATGTCAGTGTGGATTGTGGAAATGTCCACTCAAACCCCCCAAAATAATGTGACTTGAAGCCAATTATAAATCACAATTTTAAAGGATATTGCCAATTAACCAACAAGCTCCTTCACCCCCCTCAACCCTACAATATGTCCTGATGTGTGTTCCTGACCCACATCCTTCTGGAATAAATTGTTTCTGTCACTGCTAATTAATGTGACCTGGACGTAACTCCTGAACTGCGAAGCTTCAGAACAAACTGTTTCTCTCTGCTCTACTAGAATGTTTCCAATTTTAAACAAATTTGAGTATGCTGGTCCTTACAATTAACCACTTTGATCAAACCAGCAACAAAATACATTTGTTGTATTACAGTATATCCAAATAAGTTGTAGTTGTATAACCTACTCCCTTTAAGGACAGTTAAATGTAAATGTGTAAATGAAAATTCATGTACAGCAAATGTAAACTCAATTAGTTACCATGTCCTCTGGCAAACAGACATGTCATTTATTTTGTTTGCTCATATTTAAGGACCATACTGGAGCAATTAAGTGTTTTCCTCAACTCATTCTGTTTGTCTCTTTTGATAAACTCCAATGCAACCCATCTTCACTGGGTACAATAATCAATTTTAAGCATTGTAGGTCTAACACAGCAAAGTGAATCCATCCAAACCATTCTTGTGAGTCTTCTTGTTGGACCTGCTTAGGTGTTCCATAATTGTAAAGACTGTCTTCAGTGGTATTTTGCAATGTTCTGGCTTGTGCACACTTGCAGATGGAAATGGGAAGATTAGTTCATTGTCCTCATGGGTCAATGTCTTAGAAAATATCTGACACAAGCGCAGGGACACATGGAGACAGATAAAGCAGACAAAAAAAGTATTTGGGACTCATTTTGGTAGCTTTTCAATGCCCAAGGTTAACGTTGATGTAACCGTTTCTGGAAATAGATATAACACATCCCGAGAATTACTGTTTGTTCATTTTATACCAAGAAACCACCACATCCAACACCGTAGGAACATCATAGTGGACATGGTTTATGGAAATGTTTGTCCCATGTTTGTAAAACACAACAAGACTATGTGGATTTTAATGTAATCTCACTGTTCAGATTTGAACATGGTATGAACATTAATGCTCGGTTTTTTGTTGAACGTTTGACAGTATGGCTGCATACAAAGTCAATAGAATGAAGAAATAGAGGGAAACAAATGGGCACTGTGCAGCATGAATTAGGACAAAGACACAACAGTGCAAGTTTAAAAAGGGCACTGTAACACAAGATCAAATTTCATTTCACATTCACCCTGACCACAGTTTTATTCACAGAAAAGCTGTCAGCAATGAATACTGCAAAATATTTGGCATTTGGTTGATGTTTAAACTAGTCTGTACAATACATACCACTATGAAACCATTTAAAAACAAGACTAAGAGTCTTTCATGGCAATCCATCTCACAGACGCTGGGATCAGTCTAGACCAAAATGGTGGACTGACCGACAGACCAACATTGGCAAACAACTAGTGGACATGTACTGTATATCAGTCAAGTCTTTATAGTATAGTTTTAAAACAGTATACATTTCACTTGACAGTAGGTAGACATAAAATGAGTCATATTGTAAAAGAGAGGATCTCAAAGTACATGTTTCTTTGGCCTGCAAGATGTTCAAATCGTCACAAGCTACACATTGACTCTGGCTCTTTGCAATGTCTTGGCAAGGAGGGTTATGGGAGCTCATAAACTCCAAGCTGCCAATGTTAGGAGCCAGTGAGACTCAACCATATGGACCAGGAAACAACAAAAGCATCCACTGCAATGCGGTGCAGGCCAGGGTGTTGATTCTCAGTGGAATCAATGAACCATGCAAGCGACCATTTTACAACACAGGTAGTCATTTTGTTCGATGTTAATGTTTCATGAGGTTTCAGTTTTAGTAAAAGACAAGTTCTTAAAATAGTGGCTTAAAATACATGGTCTTTTTAGCTGAATACCTGGAGTGCCAGTTTATGTTTCCACCTGGATATCCTGAAACTTGCACTGATCGATCAGTAATTTCCTTTTAAATGACTATGTGGTTCCATGCAGACTGGTAGAAATGTCAAATTGAATACTGCGCTTAAAACATCCTCACTGACTTACGAAGAAACAAACCAGACCTCAACAAACCTTTACTTTACTGTTATGATTTTCCCGATGTAACACCCTCACAATAAATATTTAAGCCCAAAATTTGTTTGCGTGGATCCATGAGGGCATGTTGTCAAAAGCAGTGGCAAAACAGAAATCTAATATGAATAAGCGTCGTTTTGAATAAAGCAACAGCAAGGTCTCAGTGCAGACTGCATAATCCAGTAGTCCCAGAAGTTTCCTGGGTTAAATGAGGGGAAAAAAATGCATAGAGCTGTTAAATCAATTAGTCAGAGCCTGGCCTAATAATTGCAATATAACCAGATAATGTCCAGCCCAAAGAGCTTTCTCTGCCCTTTCTCCATCTTTCTCTTTGGCTCAGTCATACCTACAGGTATTTAAAATGGGCTGACTCTCAAAGGGAGAGGGAGAGAGTGGGAGACAACGAGGCAGACATGTCATTGGTGCTGGAACATCAGGGCCAGTCTGTTAGGGCTGTCTCTCTCTGTCACAGTCTCAGCCACTACTCTGTTATCTGTACTGAACATATGTCCACCCGTGCTATTACACACTGACTGCTAATGGAGCATAAGACTGAGGTGGACCTCCCATTCACTGTTGGCTACACCACTGCCTCTGACTCAAATGCCATTCTTGGCTGCACAGACACACATGGAGAGGGAAAAGAACATGCATGTAAACAAGTTCTTGAAAACCCCACATTTTCTATGAATTAAAATGTACTTCAGATTTTTTTTTTTTCAAATCAGTGAAAAAAAAAAACCCGCCCTTATTTGTACTGGTGGAGAAAAAAAGATTAATTCCACGGAGACGTGCGATGGACTGCATTGTTAAAGGCAAAATAGCTGTAATAGAAATGGTAATGTCCTCCCTCTATCTGATCATGTTCAGTCTGAGAGGCATTCTCTGGGTGGCAATTTGAGTTATAGGGCTTTCCTGTTTCCTTCCTCTCTGTCTTTCTGGATGCTTCTAATAACACGGTGGGATGCTGAGAGAGAGAGAGAGAGAGAGGACTGTTTAGAGCCTGACAGAAAAGCAACTTAATAAATTTGATGTCACTCTTTGATCTTTCGCACATGCACACACACAGCACATTTATTTTCTCTAATCCTTTTCATGGTGCTATGGGGCTGGAGTACTGGATGTACTGGGCAGAAGTCAGGGAAATACCCTGGACCGGTTGTGAGTACATAAGGGGGCTAACCGAGATAAACAGACACATTCTTATGGGTGAGTCTTTTATCTTTCTCCTCTGCTCTCTCAGTTCAGTCTTGTTATTCCTATATATACACTATATTAATTCACTCCAACATGTAACATGAGGGGAGAAGCTGGAAACACAGGAACATGTTGACTTGTTGATTCCGCATTACCTTTTTGCTGCAACTGTATATCTTGTGGTAGAAAACAAGTGACACCACAGTCAAAACCTATAGCAAAACCTGTAGCACAATAAACAATTTCCCCATGTGAGATGAATAAAGTATTATCTAATCTAATCAGCAAACCTGTCTTCTTACAAATTTGATGGTTGATGGTTTTGCTAAATAGATTTAGATGGTAGCCCTTTAACCAAGACCATGATTTTGTTATTATAACCTAAATTAAACCATAACCATGTACTGCTTTAGTTGCTATGACCACATATTATAGGGTAAATAAATTGAATACAATAAGTTGTCAGAAAATGTTTTGCAGATATGTTCAGTATATTTTGTATCTTTACAGATGTTAGTTCAAATTATGAGCCCATTACAATTATGTTGATAAAACACTTAATCTGAGAGGCATGCATTTCTTTCAAAACTTTGACCTTGCAAATTAGCTGTATAGAAACATCATTTTTGGAAACAGGGTTGAATGTGGAAGCACACTGAAAATACAAGAAAAATCATCCAATCAACACAACTTTCTTTTGCAATGGTAGGTAATATGAGACTTTCAGCACTACAGTCAAAACATTTAGTCAGCCAGACAATAGACCTGTATTAACAGATGTAATTTGACCTGTGAATAATTACATAAATGATGACTGAAGCCGCTTTGATTTCAGGTTCCTGATATTGTGCTTGCTAGCTCACTGTCACCCTCAGTGTCAACAACACTTCAAGGCTAGAGTCATCATTAATGTCATTGATAACACCTGTGCTTTTTCTTCTATGACAAGTAAAAATCGCAGCTGTGAGAAAGGTCACTGTGCATCTGCTTTGGCAATTTACCTTATCTTGATATACCGGTATAACAAGCAGACCTGTGGTATAAAATCATACTGTATGTCCCGAGACATGTGTCATTATTCTTATTGTGTGCTATCCAACAGACTACTAAATCACATAGAAGTGTTCAGGGGCGGACTGGGACAAAAATTCACCCCTGGCACTGTAGCCACACCAGCCCACATTACTACGCCCATGGAGCCCCACCCATGACACGAGCCTTCAGTTGTACAGATGGTGAAATGATATAAGCTTTACCTTATGTAACAGATGTTTAAACATTTAATGTAAGTAATGGACAAATAATGCTTAGTAGTTTTTAAAGAGCACAAGTTTACAACAAATTGACACATGCTGCTTACTTATGCCGTTTGTGTGCTGTTACTGTCATTCTCTACAGTATTTTATTCTTTGTTGTCACTGTCCGTCTGTTTGATCGTCTGTTCTCTCTGTTGACACTGGACATATTGTCTGTCTGGTCCCCCATCTTATCATCTGTTTTAACTCTCTAACTCTGCAATTAAAATGTTTTTATGGCTGCCTGTGATTATATGTCATGGTTTTTCCTTGGTCAGAATTGGCCTTTGGGGAAACACATGAAGCAGGTGGGATCACAAAATTGTGAGCATAAAAGACTTCAATTTATGCATCCGGATACAGTTTTAGCCACCAATTTATGGTAAAAACGTGTATATTTATGGCAATGAAATCACACAATTCTGGTGGCATGTAAGAATTCAAAATACAAAATATAATGGAATATTATTTTACTCAGTAGTCCAGTAAGGGGGCTTTCACATCTGGGACATGGGCCGGGTACAACACTTGACCCCAAAGTCCAGTTGCTTAATGAGCATAAACAGGGCTTATGGTAACTTTTTTTCCCCAAGGAGCACGTTTTGCTACTCAGTTGAAAAATGTAGGATTGTCGTACATAGGCTACTGCTTTTACTGCTAAATTGTACAACAACACAAGCATGTTATGGATACAAAACCTTGGGAAGTGTAATGTTTTCTACATTCTATTGATCAACAGTTATCAGGGATGTTGAATATAGCCTGGCCATGATGCTCAATATTTACTATTATTAATATAACAATTACTATTATAACCATAGTGAAATCTTGCATGCAATAAAACCCCATCATATGCGCTGTCGGCCTGTAAAGAGAATTTATTTGTATATTTAAAAAAAAGAATCTGACTGAGCCACATTTTTTTTTAAAATGGTCCAGACTCTGGCATTTGCCAGAATTGCCAGATGGCCAATCCGCCCATGAAAGTGGTTGCTGTAGGAGTACATAATTGAGAATATAAATAGATGTTTTTCCTAAGGGTCTTAATGAATAGTAATATCTTGCCACATAATATAAATGTGTGACTCTTGTGTGCTCTTCTTGTTGCCATTGCAGTTCCTACATACCAATTGTATTTAGGACTTTGTTTTGTTTCCCCCCCTTTTTGTTAGCCATTTCTGGGCAATTTACATAAACCAGACCAATTTTTTTTCATTACTTTTTGTATGCTTGTACATGTGTGTATGCAGATATGTACCTGTTGATGGAAGCATATATTATAAACCGATATTGTCTATATATCTATTCAGAAAGCTGAAGACATTTCACTGCACCCAACCAGTTAGTTGATGAGCTAATTGAAAACACCTTGCTCTTCTAAGCACCTGCCTCCTGATTAAAGGTTTCTCTGAAAGCCTAAGTCTCCAGATTGTTGTTAATCTAGAAATGAATATGCTCTGTAAAGTGTTGCTGATGATGGTCATGTTCACAATTTGTTTTACGCATCTGAAGAGCCTCTCAGTTTTTGACAATGTTAGATCCTTTATTCTTTATTCTAGATGATGAAATGTCACGCAGGGAATCAAACTTCCTTTTTTGCATTCTGGTTGCGTTCCTGTTTTTTTCTTGTATGCAGTTGATTGGTCTACTAATCACAGCAAATAAAAAAGGCTTTGAGGAAAAACATCTTAGAAGATCAAATCATGTGGCATCACATTAATCACACTGTTTCAGAATTATTCTCTGTGCCGGAGAGACCACAGAGGCCAGCTGCACTAAACAAAAGGCAGCAAGGAAGAAGAAGACTCAGTGGATGACAGTGACCAATGATCAGCACTGCAACCTCAGGCTGAACCCTGAGGCCATTTAATCTGGTGTTTCTTACTTTCTTATCACCCCAAAGTTTATAGGCCCAGCATTCACTCTGAGATCTAAGCCTGATCAAAAAGTCCATGTTTTACACACTCTAACTTTCCAATAGTTGTCAGACTTATTTAAAAATAGTGGCTGTAGATGGTTGTTAAAAAAGACAAAGAATACTCTAATTATATATAATTTCAGTGGGGTTTGAGCAAATAAAAGCACGGAAATGAGGAGCTTGGATGTGAAAACATGTTCTGCTCTGTCTGGAATATAAGCAGAGTAAAAGTTACGAGAGTAGAGGTGAGTACTATAAAGACTTTCAGCTGATTTGACCTCCAATTAGTAAACTCAAGGGATTGGAGGTCAAAGCAAGGCCTCACCCGCCTGAACATTAAATGTAGAGAGGAAAATCAATGGTAAGGCTGTTGTCTAAATTTTAAATAACATCACTGTAAGCTACCTTCAGATTATCTGGAGGATAAACAACACAGCTTATACAGTATTTATATTAACGCATAGAACAAGATTTGAGCTTCAGGCTGTTTAACTCGGGAAGACTGCAGTGGAACAAAACACAACTGTTTGCTTTTCATAACAAGCCTGAATAATGTGGAACATTTGAGTGTTTTTAAGGTAAAAAATCAAATATCATAAAGCCTTGGTCATCAAGTCTGCATGAAGAAAATTTCATACAAAAAAGTGAATATTCTTGCCGTAGATGTCTGCATCGTCGTCCACATCTAAGATATAATTCCGCTATTTCACCCTCTCACATTTTTTAAGAGTAACAAACAAATTGGCAAGGAAAAATTTACTAGACAAGAAAGATAAAAATATAAATAAATTATACAAAAAAACTAAAGAACATATACCTGTACACTTACCTAGACAACTTTCTACATACAGTACAGGCCTAAAGTTTTTACACACCTTCTCATTCAATGCGTTTCCTTTATTTTCATGACTATTTTCATTGTAGATAATCACTGAATTTATCAAAACTATGAATGAACACAAGTGGAATTATTTATTTATTATTTACTTCCTTTTATGTGCGTCGGCCATTGTTTACAGTCCGAATCAATAGATTTTGTAGATGTTTAAGGTCCAGATGACATTTTGGCTATAAACAGAAATACAATAAAGTTAGTACAAAGCTAAATAGTAATCAGACAATAGCTGATGGGTTCCTATTTGTATTTTGGCTAATGCTATCCGCCCCTTTTAGCTCTCCACACGTATTGTTTACATGCATGCAACCAATGCCCACTCAAACATGCTTGGTCAATACTACTTGGACTACAAACGGAAACCTTGCTTCGAAACCTTTTCTGCAGATTCTGCATTCATATGTATATATATCTGTTTATAGAGATTAGCTATGAGCTAGGGAAGATAGCGGCACATTTAGCAGCTACAGAACCACATATTTCCCCCTGGAGTTGGTTGATACCAAATCAGAGCCATTATTTAATTTTAATTTAAATTATGCTACCGACTCTTGCTTCTTTGCTCTAATTACACATTCAACTTAATTTTTAACGTCACTTACACCGCAATATTGTTTCTCTTATCATGGCAACCGCACTTTAAAATTCCTTTTGTTTGACGGCATTTTACTTACTCAGTCTACCATATTTTCATTGTCTATTTCTTGCCTGTATTTCTTGCCTTGTATTTCTTGCCTTGTATTTCTTTCGTGCTTACTTGTTTGTGTGTTATTGTTTTGTTTTTTGTTTTTTTGCTGTTGCTGCTATGCTGCTACTTGTAACGACAGAATTTCCCCGTCGTGGGATAAATAAAGTATAATCTAATCTAATCTATTGCTAGTTTAATTTAACGGCTCTTAGCAACTCCTACTTCCATTTTAATAAGGCGTAAGCAGCCTTCGTCGTGACCCTGAAAGTACTGCAGCATTAATTCAAGCTTCTAAGGAATAAAAGCAGGATACGTGAAACATAAGGTAACTGCTTTTCTCTCAGAAAATAACTGCTAAAAATACACTTGTTTTTTGCTGTTCTCCATTTACTGTAACTATAAATGCAACTTCATCACATAAACCAGTGACTCAGAGTAATTGTCCAGAGACAGTGGAAGAATTGTCACTTCTATTCAGGAATCCTCAAGTAGCGCACCAGTGCAGGGAGCCAACATGCTCTAGCTTTAAATGTGATAAGGCAGCAATTGATTTGTGTAATCCACTTATGATGTTCAAACTTACGTTCCAAAGTCACTTCGGAACTGAAATGAATGAATTTCTTTTCTCTGTGAAGAAATTCATCAACCTTTGTAGCTATTTCTTTTTTTAGAATACATAGAAAAGACGAGCATTTTTCAAGTTATACATTGAAACGATAACATTCAAATATTGATATATCTTTTCAGACAATTGTTTCCATGAATAGAACATTTTCATCACACTGATTAGAAAGATGGATGTTAGTTCCAAGGCTTTTAATGTGGATATTGTCCCAGACAGTTGCCCAGTTTGAATAAATTAATCAGATCAAATTTACATCCCTGGCAATGGGAACGACACATGCATCAGCCACAGATCTGCTTTCTCCTTCGGGAGGGGAAGTGGCCATTAGTCAAGAAAATGATTTAATCACTTCTGTCAATGGCAGCGTTGTGAATAAGCTTGTTGCATCACTGAGCACCATGAGGGGCATTAGCCACGATCACATTCCCTTTCGAGGGAGCTTTCAACTTTACTTTGTAGCCCAAGAATAGCAGCTCTTCTAGCAATACATTGGCTGTTTTTCAGCTGTTACTTTCTGTTTTTACATCTCATTGTAATGCTGTATAAAAATGGACTCAAAAGGCCCTACAGGACATGAGCACTTGCATGTATTCCACTGAAGCCTATTGCCTTAAAGGCAAGGTTCATTCTGGCAGACGTCAAGCTAGAATTTCATCCAAACTTAGCCCCGCCCACAACATTTGAGGTCAGGAAGATAGGTGTGGACTTGATCCGTTGTGGAGCAACTATGCTTAAACCAAAGCTGTTCGGACACGGGCTTAATACGATGATGGACAGATGATCAACAGTAATGTAATCAACCACGTCACCAAAGAGCTTGAATTTGGGTTGAATTTGTTAAAAACAAAGACAGCTGCCGCTGGAGAATTGACATGTTTAGATTCCGCCATCGCGTCTGTTATAGAAGATAACGACAGCAAATTAATTTTAAAAGAGGAACAGTGAACCGCAATCAAGGCATTTGTTGATCGCAAAGATGTTTTGGCCGTCCTCCCTACGGGATTTGGCAAAAGTTCAACAAACGTCACATACTCCGTTGCTCTGATTGGTCGTAGGTCTATCCAATTAAGTGCAGAGGCGTTTTCTTTCTGGTTTGGTTGAAACACGCCCTATAATCACAGCCCAATGGAGAAGTATCAGACTCATATTCTGAATAGAATATGAGTCTGATGACGTCAGGCTACCAGACGTCCTCTTGGTCTGTCAAAAGAAATGGTGGAATGAGAAACCTCTAATCTATCTGTCCTCTGCTTGCTTTGTTGTTGTGGTACTCTGTATGTTTTTGTTTTCCAAGTCAGACGCTTCATTCTAGTTTCTAAAGCCTGTTTGGAAATGAAACTCCAATTGCATCACAGACTGAGGCAGTGTTCAGAAATTCAGAGCCCTCACAGTCAGTCAGTGTCATTTTAAAAATGCATCAGTGTTGGTCTTTTTCTTGGACTAACAGGGTAACCATATCATTAGGTATTGGTGCTCTATACAAGGTTTACGGTTTAACAATAGTTCTACAGTTTGTGATAAATACGTTCTTGCTTTTTTGCCAAAAAACTAAATTATAAACGCAACATTTTTGTTTTTGCCAACATTTTTCATGAGCTGAACTCAAAGGTCTAAGAATTTTTTTAAGTGCACAAAGGACTTATTTCTATCAAATATTGTTCACAAATCTGTCTACATCTGTGTTAGTGAACGCTTCTCCACTTCTCCTGTGAGGTGGATGGATTATTTCGCACAGGAGAAGTGTTCACCAACACATATAGACAGATTTGTGATAAATTTGTGAGAGAAATAAGTCTTTTGTGTATATAGAAAAAGTCATAGATCTTTGAGTTCAGCTCATGAAAAATGGGAGCAAAAATAAAAGTGCTGCAGTCATAATTTTGTTAAGTATAGATGGCTCAGTCTAAAAGTAACAAAATCACCCTAGCAGCACCTCTAAAGCTCACAAATTATATCTCTTTATTTAAATCCATACAAAAAAATACTAAGGAAAAAAACACAAGCTAGCTGTTTCCCACTGCTTAGTCTTTATGCTAAGCTAAACTAACAGTTTCCCTTCTGTAGCTTCTTGTAAATGGACAAATAAGAGAGTCGTATAGATTTTATAATCTATTATTCCACAAGGAGAAAGAAAAGAAAAATAGAAATCAATTTTTTTTTTATCACTTCCATAGGCTACCTTTCAAATATTTTTACCTTCCTTAAGAAATCACGTCAAAAATCATCCTTATTTCACATGTAGTCAAGCACGAAGCCCATGAATGAAGTCAATTGGGAATTCCATGCATGTGTGTAAGCTGCTGTCATTCACATGTCACATCACTGGATGCCTAGGTTGACCTACACAGAACAGGGTTTCAACAAAGAGCAAGACATTGGTGTACCAGTAACACAGGCCGGGTTCTACAGGCTCCAGATCAATTGGGGAATATGCTTTTATGATAGAACCCCACATGATTTACTGTTGCCGTAAATGTGCTTTAGGTGATATTGCAGAGCTCAAAGGAATTAAGTGCATATAATCGAAATAAATTGTCTATCAAAAAATTCACTTAACCCTGAGAGGGTTTGAACTGTGATAAAGACTGGGCCAGTGTGAGCAGGTGATGAGTGGCATCCATCAAAGCTTCCATAAAATTGAAAACATAGAGATAAAATGTGTTAAATATTAATACCTGATACATTGTTTTTTGCTTCTTTAACCTTGTTGGACGGAAGCAATGCTCAATCACTTATTGTAGGTACTGTACAATTTTGAACACAAAATGCTACTAATATATTTTAAAAAAGTTGATCTTTCTTTGTCACTTTTTCTCTCATGCATATAACTGTGACAGCAACAGAAAATCAAGGCAGGATTATGTAAAATGAAGAGACTGTAAAAACTAATGACGTATGCCATTAAATATATGAATATAGATGAAGTATTTTCACCTTTTGTCACTAAACGTTATAGTCAAATCCTTGTACTCCCTGTGGCTTTGTAGCCCAAAAAGTTTATGAAGTGTGGTATAATGCAGTGTGACCTTGGCTGAACTTGGCAGTTGGTCATCAAAGCACTGCTCTCTACTCTCTTCCTCTTTCATCTCTCACCTAAATCTCCTGCAACCCTGAGATTATCACCACATGCAAGGGGCACCATAACATAAACCAGCACAGCAGGAACAGGAAGGTTTGAGTACAGTAATAGATGCTGATTATATACTGCTACATTGATATTACTGTTTCAAACTCATTAATGGGCTATGATGTTAACAGTCAGCCTCTGGTTCAGAGGCGTCTTCTTCCTCCTTCTTTCCTATCTGTAGCGTGGCATGTAAGCATCCTCTCACTGCAGGACCTACACACATGGAGGAAGGAAATTTGGGTGGTCGGGAGCCGTTGTTTTCTCACTCAATGAGAACCTGACTAAGAATAATAGTGCCCAGTGATGCGTTAAGGCTGTCCCCACTGTTGTGCACAACAACGCTGATTAGATTACTTCCCTGACTAATGGCCACTTCCCCTCCCTTAGAGGAGAAAGTGAATCTCTATCTGATAGTCACTCTTCCATTTAGCCCTGGCTCTTTCCACCACTTCTTTATTTACAGTGCATCCATCTTAGCTGACTCAGAAATACAGGATTTATTAAAACTTAATTTGATATTTTTGTCACAAATTGAGCAAAACTCGGGAACCAGAAGAAACTGTCCAAGTACCTGTACTCGAGGCAGTTAGGCTTTAAATTGTACATTACATACTGGTTTTAAATGCTCACATGAGATCAGTATTACCTGCAGAGTCTACGGAATCTCAATCTCCTGGCACTCTAACCTTTATTCCTCATTCCCGAGATTATTTGCCACGCCATAACTCTGACGATTTTCGCACGGGAAGCTTCCAGCACGTCAAGTCAGCACATTATTTGCAATTCCTTGCCTTACTCAAATACCACAACTACTGAATATTAACACAAAGTATAAACAAACCTTGAAAACATGAGGTAACAAGTGGAATGGGAATAGATGACATGAAAGAGTCTGAAGACTGAGGGCCAACACTTACCTCCAATTAAAATGATGATTGCAGACAGGTGGAAAAGATCTAACCTTGAATTCAACAAGATTAAGATTTACAGATTTGCTGGCAGCTCTGTGAGGCTGTACTTTGACACATTGCTGCTTTGAACTAGAAGCTAACCTCAGCATGCTAACATGTTCACAATGAAAATACTAACATGATAATGTTTAGCTGATGCAATGTCTGCTGTGTTCACCTTAGTGTGTTAGCATACAAACAGTTGCTAATTATCCCTAACACAAGTTACAGCTTTGGTCATAAACAAAACATATTGTTGATATAGTTTACTGGATTGCCAAAAATGTTGACAGTCTGGTGATTCTAGGTGAAAGGTCAGAGGGTCACCAACGTCATTAAGGTCCAACCTCTTGGGACTGTGATTGTCTGTACCAAATTTTATGGCAATCCATCCAATAGTTGTCTACACATTTCACTCAAAACCACAAATGTCAACCTCATGGTGAAGCAGGAGTACAAGTTAGTTATTAAAGTTATTAGGACGCATCTTCTTGGGACCATGACATTTTTTTGTGGCAATCCAACTAGTATATGACCTCCAGGTGGTACTTGATGAAAAGTCAGGGCGCAACCAAAGTCTTAAAGATTTTGGGGGGGCATCCACTGAGGACTGAACGTCTGTACAAAATTTCATGACCTCATTGTGGTGCAAGACTCAAAGTCAGGGGATCACCAAATCCCCTAGGTGTCATCCTCTGAGGATCATTAAAGTCTATACAACATTTAATAGCAATAGATGGAATTGTTATAAAAATATTGCATTTTACACCATTTGGTGGACTGACGGACCATCTGTCACTTCCATCCACAAAGCCATAAAAGAATTTGGGAACTGCAAGATATCTTTCAGTTTTGGCAGTACCAGTGCGAACATTACTCATCATCTGGAACAGCTTTGAAGCCATGTGATGTCTGGGTGTGAGTATTATTGGTAATTACAAGGGGATATGAATCCTAATTGTTACACAGATAAAGCATTCACAGTCAGGACATTTGGCCCACGGGCAGGAATTTGTTTCCCCCCTGACAGATTACTTCCTATTTGTCTATTATCTTCTGTAATCCCAGTCGTCCCTCACATGGACAAATAAGCATTACACAAAAAAACCTTGTCCAAACACACATGGCTCCTCGCATCACAACAGATGGATGCTTATTCTCTGCAAAGTTTGGTGATTTTAATCAAAAAACAAATTGACATGATCAGTTAGGTGTGATGGCAGGATGCCTCCAAAATCTGGAAATCATTGATCAAAATTTGAACAGCTATTGTCAGGCTGCTGGTTTATGGTCTGGTTTGGATTTGACACACTTGCCATCGCAATCATTGCTTGTTTCAGTCGTCTAGGGTTCTAATTTTCATCCCATTATGAATGAGTTGGTTGTTTGATGAGAGACATCCGTCTCAATTCCAATGTATTATCCCCAGCAGCCGGTTGCTAGAGTGGACAGACTAGTTTGGCAGATAATACCTATTTTATAGATTTTGGGAAATATGCAGGAAAATGCCCTTTAAAATGAACTCATATACTGTACTGGAGTTTATCTGAACACCATCTGCCAGCCTAGAATAGCAGGTTGTGTGTGTGTATATGTGTGCATGTACATTTCTGTGTAAATGTTTGGTGTCTCCATCTGATGTTTACTCAGTTAATCAATAGCGGTGATGCTGTACTCAGATGACATATAGTCCAGGCATCCCTATCTCCTCACCCTAATCAGATTAGCACTGAATACCGTCTATGTACACACTGGCCTCCTGGCCAAGATTTGGAGCTCTGAGATGCTGCCAGCCTCGCCACAGAAGAAGCAAGAACACTGACGGAAAATTGCAAGTCTAGTGGCAACTTTATCAAAATAACACCAGTTTGGTGATAAGAAAGCAATTACACAACCTTTTAAATGTTCAATTAATGTTTTCTGCATGTCAGGAAAACACACACGGTGAACATTACAAGTCTCCAGAATGCAGGTGCATGATATCTCCCCAGAATTTAATCTTGACTAAAGAAACATAAATGAACAGCAGAGATTATATCCAAACTGGCAAACAGCTGAATGCAAACATTAGCTGCAATCATGAAAGCCATTTCTTGGATGATTTCTATCAGCGAGAGCCAATTCTGCATAGGATAGTGGCATCAGCATGGAGCATTATTTCCAATGGGTAAGAGAAAACACTCCTCTACATTTGGAATTGTTTCATATTTCTATTCCTGCCTCCTCATCCATGTAATACTATTCTCTCACAATCAGTTGAGGATTTAATTTCACAGAAAGGATTCAAAACAAATGGACCTGGCAGCCGTTTGCCATTCACCATATTCATCCATCTCCTTCTTATTGAAAATTATTCTGCGAGGCCTCCCTGCTCTACGTAAATCCATTTAATTTACTGAACTAGATCCTCAGAGCATTTTTTTTTTACCCTGTATTCCTGACAATCCCTGCAACCAAATGTTAATTCTTAGAGTAAAAACAATATCGAATCAAAAGTTCTGCTGGCCTCAGCCTCTTCACCTCAATGTGATTTTAGATGTTGTTATCCCTGATTGGTTGTGATCTCCTCAAACACCTGTGGAGTGGAAACAGATCCTGTCGAAGGGGAGACAAAGGTAAAAACAGATCAGTGTCAAGTCAAATGAAAAGGGAGAGCCGCACACAGACAACACGTCATTACAATGGCTGTCATCCTTCGGAGAAGTGAAATCATGCATGGTCTGTTTTTCTTTTGTCAAGGGCTCTTAGAAATCCCATTGGCCCCTGTGTTTGAGATGAGGGTTTTTTGTCTTTAGGATAGTGTAATGCCTTACTTGAGTGCTATAAATTAATCATTCAATCAGGTAAAATTACAGTTGCAGAATAATTCAGTGTAAATGTATCAAAATAGACTCATGACCGTAATGTTATGTGGAATTGTACAAAAAACGATGTATCTAAAAAGACCTTTTTCTGTGTTCATAAAATCCCACATTCACCTAAGATACATTGTCTCAAAAAGTTCATTTAACCACAAGTGCCCTTTTCTTCTAATCGCATATCAAGAATTGGCAATGACTTTTTCTCGCTCTTCCACATTCATGATGGATTCTCTGATAATTTTCATTAATTACAGAAATGCTTGCAGTTAATCATCATTATTCTCTTTGGGTATGTGGGTTATTTTCTGTATTCAGAGGTCGAGGAACTTGTGCATGTTGATAAGAAATCACAGAGATTGCTCCAACACTGTGTGCATATATAAAAACAGCTTTTGAAGAAGGAAAAAAGTGCACTTTTGGCAGTTTGAATGACTATTTGACCTCTCTGCATTAATGTCGGTTTATTGTGTGTGTTTAAGGGATATTTTGAAAGAGTGTTTGCTAATATTTCTAAGAAGAATTCCAGGCCTGTATTTATCAAGTATCAGTATTTCCTAAAGTAGTGCCGCTACCAGTGGCAGGGGATCAAAACGGTGGTTTTAAACATGTCATATAGGATGTGAAACAGTTGCAGTTTAGTTACGTTTAGGCAAAAAACCTCCTGGTTAGATTTAGCTGATGTAGAACCTGATGTAACTTAAGTCAATGAGGAATTTTGGTTTCACATGTGACACTAACAGTGATCTCCTTGGTCAAAGTATTGTTTTTGTTTGACCCGTCAATCTTGCCCAACCTCCTACTTTCGCTGATTTTGTTGCTCTTTCTACTACATCCCCCGACTTTCTTCTTTTCTCCGGCAGTGGTGCACTGATCAGCTGATCAGCCTCAGCTGCTGGCCTGTCAGCAGCACACACCTGCAGAGAATCCCACACACCTGCAGACAATCACAAAGCACAACACGTGACACCGGTCATAATTACTATGCCTACTAGAGGTTGCCACCACAATAAGAGTAAATATTGGTCGTAATATCCTGCACATTCAAACTACCTATGGTGTTGTTTTTTGGAGGGCAATCTCTAACATACTGTAATTCTACTGTATTTTGCATGTTGGAGTATTAAACAGAAGTGAAATTCAAAATGCTGAAAAACTAAATGTTTTTTGTATACAGGCATATTATATTTAAAGTTTTTGGTCGTCTGATTGAGATCTCTTTTTCATGACAGACCTGAGACTAGGAAAGAGTCATTGTCAGACAACAACACAACCAGCAATTAAACAACACACAGACTTCATAAAAACGTTTACATGAATCATGAAAAAAACCTAACCGGGATAAAAGAATCCAGCTTGAGGGCAGTTTGTAGTTCCATCATTTAAAAGGTGGATAGTATCTGAAACCAGTTGCGTAATTGGTGACTTAGCTGTTTGGGTTATTATGCAAAGTATTATGTTAATTTATGAATAAATAGTTGGAATCTCATAATGATTTTTACCAGTAGGCCTTTTGCGCTAGGAATCAGAAATGGCAAGCAACTTGTGGGGCCTAAACCATACAATGTAGAATAGTTTGATTTTTTTCTCAGCTGTGTGACATATTCAAGTCATTCAATGTAGTTGGAATTACACCATAACAATAAAAGGTATTTAAAATAACTAACAAACTAGCCCACAATACACAAATGCAGCTTTTTTTTCCCCAGGCTTCACACTGATTAGTTAATAGATTTTGATCTATTTCTGCCAAACTGTCAGTTATGAAAGACCCCCTCATCACGTCTAAATATCACGATATGCAGCACTTACTTTCTACGTAAAGAAAGTTGATAAAATATTAATGTAATCTTAAAGTAAGAACAGATAGTTGTTTTACCGCTTGATGTAAATTACACTGACCTGCTATAGGAACATGATGAAAAAAACATAATGCAAATACAGACTCCAGTTTTCAGATGCAAACATTTGCATACAGAACAAAAATGGCTCGTGTCAATAAGTGGCACCCATACAATGGCACACTTTGGCATCTTACACCCTATTGTTTTCCTACACTAATCTAGGGCTCGGTCTACGGCTGCAGATTAATTCCATTTTTCTTCTAATTTGCATATTTGATTATGCAAAGGAATTTTCTTGACTTTGCCGGGCTTCATAAGAGCCTTCATTTATTCCCACCAATGAGGAATACTCCAATCACAATTAAATCATAAATGATTAAGTGCTGCTTATGGAAATCACAGTCTGTCTTGTTAAGATGCAGGTTTTTTTGTTCTATAATGAATAGCTCTGAATTAGTATGAATGTTCACATCCACACTGGGTCGAGGATTTGGCAATCTCCAATGCATGGTGATTGTTGCTTTACATAAATCATGTAGTTCTTCAAACTCAAAAACAAATTTCTCTCCTTAACAGTTTCCTCTGTAAACAAACGTTTTCTCTCAATTTGTGGATCTGCACCCCAAGTATTTGTTTATGTCAGTCTTGATTTCTCACAATGGCATTCCAATGCTATTTAGCCCTTTTAAAAAGCCTAACGTTTCCATACTTCTGTATCTTTTGGTGAGAAATCTTGTTTTTATGGTTCCCCAGGTAGAGGAGTTGATAAGGATATTTGTTTTTCATAAATAAGCTAAAAGCTAAAAAAATGCCCATAGTGGAATCAATCTTTTTCAGATCCTCTTGTAATTGGTGTGTGTTAATGTTCAATTGAAGGTTAACGGCATCCAGTGATTCTGAGGCAGATTAAAGGAGAATATGTGCTTGGAAGTTAATACAACTCAAAGAGACACATTTCTTTAACTCATGTGAAAAATACCTGGCTTTTGTTCTAAAAGAGGGAGTATGACAGCAAGAATACCGCCCAAAAAACATCTGAATCAACTTTGGGTATATTTAAATGAATATTAAAATACAAGCCAACCAATATCCTTGGCTATTAAAAAGCTGAATTCTTAGAAAGGGAGTGATATGCCTCAGTGTGTCAGTTTTCAGAAATGCTTAAAGCTATAAAATCTTTTTATCACATTTAGGAATTAAATAATTTAAAGGGCACAATTATACATATCACTGATCACTGGCACACATGGATTTTGTCTTTTAAAAAAATGACAATTTTTCCTTTGCATTTGTTTTGTGCGTGGTTCAGCCAGAGGTTTCAGTTTTCCCCCGGTAGGCCAGAGTCACTGATCTTCCATTACACATGGTTTTGAACAGCCTGCGGGGAGGAAGTTGCTTGTTCTTTCCCCCTCAGATAGCCTTTTGTGCTTTAAACATGTATTTGTTGTTTATTGGGAATGGAGCACAATGCAGAACTGTCTCAAGTTGTGTAAGAAATGTTCTCTATTGTTTCATTAATCAGCAGTGCGTCATCTGTATTTCTGTTCTAGGCCGGCAAGTTACAATTGAGCGGCTTATAATTTCAAACTGAGGAATGCAAGGCGGTCCTTCTTCTCTGATATTATTGCTAAAAACAATAATAATTCACATGCTTTATTTTCTACTGTTGATAGGTTAACTAACCCTCCAATACCAGTAGCATATGTACTTTTATCCACCAAGGCCTGCAATGACTTGGGCATCTTCTTCAGATAAAAAATTCAGAAAATTAGGCAAACAGTTAATGCCTCCATATCAAGTACAGCATACGTGTTGTCACAGTGTCCAGGCAAAACAAATCCCAAATTGACACAATTTTAAATGATTAATTATAAAAATCTGGAGGACATCATACAACATCTAAATACCTCCTCCTGTTGCATTGATATTCTACCGATGGGCTTTTAAAAAAAATGTTTAAAATTGTTTGGCTTTAGATCTTCAACAGATTGTGAACACATGTCTTTTTTCAAGTATCTTCCCACAGGGGCTGAAAACTGCAGTCATCAATCCACTCTCAAAAAAGAAAAATCTAGATACATCACTAATGGACAACTATACAGGCTGATATCTAACCTTCATATTTAAATAAAATCCATTAAAAAAGCATTTTTTTAATAACTCAACCTTTTTATGTCCCTAAACAACATTTTTGATGCCTTCCAGTCGAGATTTCATCCATGCCACAGCACTGAGACGTCTCTTGTCAAAGTCTTTAATGACATCCACTTTAACACAGATAGTGGCAAAACTGCAGTCTTAGTATTACTCAATCTCAGTGCTGTATTTGATAGTCAACCATGACATACTACTAAACCGATTGGAAAACTGGGTTGGCCTTTCTGGCTCAGTACTAAACTGGTTTAAAACCTATTTAAAGAATAGGAACTACTAGTTGTCTATAGGTAATTGTGCATCTGAGTACAAAGATTTGACGTGTGGAGTTCCCCAAGGCTCCATCCTGGGGCCTCTCCTGTTTAATATTTACATGCTTTCCCTGGCTCAGATTATGAAAAATAACAACGTGAGCTATCATAGTTATGCGGACGATGCACATATCTACTTAACCCTGTCGACTGCAGTCCATTACAAAAACTGGCTAGGTCCATTAACCAAACTGACTAAAATATGTCAATGCATTCTCATGATATCCTACGAATAGTTACGCACCCCAAAACGTAAGCTATCTTATGAAACTAGGAGATCGCGGGGTAGTCACGTGGGGCCGGGTAGTCATTTGATGCAGACAGGCTACAAGCGTTATGACGCAGAGCAGCAGTTGCTAGTTGTATAAGCTGCTACAGAGCTTTGTGATGCCAGCTACAGACACCTTTTGTTTTCAATTGGAAGACACCTTCGCTCCCTGGCTTGAAACTAACATACTTTACACAACTTTTTGTCATCTCTGTGTGAGCACAGTTTGGACAAACAGTAGTTGTCTTTTGAGTGGAATGGCCACATCTCAATAGACCTCTGTGACACATTTTGCATCATCCAGCAGCTCTCGGCAGACCTCCATTGCTCTGCGGGGAGCTCTGTGCACAGCTGCAATGGAGGGAAACCAAACCAGCACAAAGATGGATTTAAATCAGCTAAATATCTCTTTATCTACAGTATGTTAAGTATTTTAGCTGTTAAAGAGGGCCAGGGGTCTCCAGGACCCAAAACACAACATCAGGGTTAATTAGGTAAATTGAATGAATTTAATTACTGTATGTAATCCTTCTTCCACCAACAATGGGCACAGTAACTATATTCTGTGACTACATTGTAACTATATTTTGTGGATGCACAGGATGTTTCAGGTGTTATGCACAAATGAGCTTGTTTTACATAACAGCCTTTAGTTCTGCACTTGTAATGCACATGCATCGTGTAAAATGCTCAATGAGTGCTCTCCCTCTGAGTCACCTTCACCATCCTTTCCTATTTAGTCTCTACAATTGTATTGACTGGGATCAAATTGCAATGTTATTCCTGCTGTCTTATGTCCCATTTGGTTATACTTCACTTAATTGTACTGTACATCTACAGAAGACTGAGTACATGCACAAGCCACAAAAAAAAATATTTTCATATACAATTAAGCATTTAATATTATAACAATCATCAACGTGCTTTTGGCAATTGGTTTGAATTAAGAAACATTGTGTTCCCATCCATTTTAAATACAAAAAGGTAGTGTCAGAAGGAAACTTAGAAAGCTTAAGTGGTTTGCTTTCAAACACTGTCCCCTGTGGTGTTTTACTTTTACTATGGTACTCGGTTGCTACCCAACCCATTTTCTAGTCCTGGTGATACTCTAATTTTATGGGTTAGAGACCCAGCGTGATGACATTTTGAGAGCATGTAGTTTCCTTAAATTGATGAACAGTGATTCCTCATTACACAGGATGTTAGGGCATGGAAGGACACAGGGAGGGATCATTTATAGACATTAAAAATGATGGCCTATCAGGTAAAGAGAGACATACATTTATGTTTGATTGGTAAAGGTGAGATGAGCTTGCCATTAAAGTTAACCATTAATATTATCATGAAATAAAACAGTTTTTCTTATAATATGTACGGGTGGTGTATTTGTCAGCAATTCATTTGTGTACATTTTGTAATTAAGTTTCTATAGCAGTAGTACTTTTTATTGTAATTGGTGGAGTCCGCCAAAATCAGTATGAAAATTGTCTTCTGAACATAGCCATACTGAGAAATACAGATAGAGTTGTGTGGAGCTGATAGTCTTAATTAGCTCCGTAGCAACTCATTTGGCAACGGCTTGAATGTAACAGACGTTCATTAATATCATAGCACAAAAGCTTTAAAGCAGCCTAAATATAAAATACAAATAAATATAGTAGAAATAAAGATTTTAAAACATTTACGGAAGGTCTACTTGCAATTGTTTACTGCCAAGGCATTTTGCAGATAAATTCATTCTTTCTCATTTATTTTTTGAGGGGACTAAAACCACTCAGTGATAAAAGAGAAATTGCTCAAGCTTTCAACTGCTCGACTGTGGCGCAGTGGGATGATATAGTAAAAAAGTAGGATAATAATAAAAAGTTCACATAAGAAGGAGCTCAGAGTGGATGGATGGGTAAAACAAACACAGGATTTTTACCCTGGAGAACGCTGTCCGTGCCCTGTGTGAAACCAAAAGTCAACATTGGCTTGTTTAAACTTAAATGTGAGTGGATAATGAGAACCCATAACTTAATGTAGGTTACAGTATGTCAAGTTAAAGAAGACACTACATGACACTACATAGGCTAAACATTTAAAATAAATACGCCCTATAAACTTCCCCAGTTGATTACATTGAGACAATAATTTTTTGGATTAGAAATTTTCTGAAATGTTACGTTTATTTCATGCAAAAAGGCATTGTCTAATGCTAAATTTTGGTTAATTTAGGAGAACTTTGAAGGCATAAATAGACAACATGTAGTAAAAATAAACACCTAGATATGTATTTTAGATGTTCTATTTCCAGTAATCTGAAAGAAGATATGTCATAGAAGCAAAATAGCCCACAATCTCAAAATTAACCAGTGCATGGAAAAACAACGTGTTTGTCATTAGACTAACACATCAGATATAACCTAGGACTGAGAAGATGTGTGGGTTCATTTGTAGTTTTCCCTATAAAGGATTACCTGACACAGGGATGTTTTGTGCCTTTATTTGACAGCTTACAGAGTAAATAGATGGTTCTTGAATCTCTGCTGTTGTGCTCTGCGCTGAAGCAGTGGAAGGCTCATGGGACTGTTCCTGTCTTCCTTGGAGTGTCTTTTAATGAGGTTTTGTTATTGTTTTGGGTGTGCATTTTTGTTATCTGGGTGTTAGTGTTCTGTGGTTGATTTAGTGTTCATATGTACATGTATCTACATGTATTGGCGTAACTGAGACCTAGGTGGGTATGGATGGCTTCTGGGCAGTGATGATGTGTTCAATGTTTATTAGGTAGTTTGGACATTTTCCATGCAGCTTGTCAAAATACAATACCAAGGATCGCAATCCTTCCTTTTAGGAAGAAATATTTGGGTAGGCTTAAGCCTATATTACCTGCCACCCCTGAACAAAAGTCCATTGTTGGAACAGAACCAAAAATATTAAGGTTATATGGTAATGTGTCTTAAACATTAGACCATTAAGCGTCCAGTATACTAGCCGCACCCGAGGTTGCGTGCGCCAATGTGACGTCAAAATGACGTACATCTTGCTGGTGCGCCAGGATTTTGAGAGCAGAGGGCGCAAAACACACACTTTTTTTCATTGGCACGCAACAAAGCGGAAACAGGAAGCATGGACGAGTTTGCAGACAACCGGATGCCAGGACTCTCTGAGTGACTGCATGTCTCTCTTGTAAACTTACTGGGTTAAGGGTTAAAGGATTAAAACTGACAAAGTAGGTCATCGAAACAAATCATAGCACTGACGACCATGCTGCTGCCAGTTCTGCCGTTGTTTACCTTTTTCTTCTTCTTCTAGTCTGTAGAAATAGCAAACTCTGTAGCCTTTGCTCATTAGCGCCACCTCTGTTCAGGAGAAGACTGCAACTAGTGGTGCGACCCACGCACAAGTATAAATAGTTTTGTGCTCTCATGATGCTCAGCTGCGGCTACTGTAAAAAGGCCTTTACTCCTCTCATTTTGCTTTTTATTGTTGTTTTATTATAAATAATAGTATAATTTATTTTACTTTTTGACTTGTGTTTAGTGAATCTGTTACAAAAAACACTATTATTGTCTTTTTATCGAGACAAATGTTTAGTCTGCTTCCAAGCAGATGTCAACTCCTGGAGGGAGAAGGGACTCTGCGGCATTGATAATGTTTTACAGCCTACAGATATTGAAAATTGAGTGGTGGCACCCTATGATCTCGGTGTGGTCACAGGAACCAACCTGAGGGAGGTCATGTTTGAGCTGCAGAATAAAAACATGTGCTATTTTGTGTCGCTTTTTGGTTTGTGAGTCAGATTCACAGCTATATTTGGGATAAACACATTATTTTTTAATTAGTTGTTGTTGCTTTTTTAAGATTTAAGAAAATCATTTATTGGATGTGTGTGGAAGGGATCAATCCAAAGTTTTCCAAAAACTCACTAAACGTTTTTATTTACATTATAACTTGAAACAGTAATTATAAAGTTATGTTGGCTGAAATAATTCTGCAGATACCTTTAGGTAATTGTTAGAAGATCAAGGCCATTTAGAAAGTATCCCATACTGTTCTTTTAAGTTTTTACAGAGTAGAATAATACGATTCAAAAACCTTATTGATTTCTCAGAACTTATTCAGCACAGTAAGGATGGAGGATCAGAGTACAAGCAGCTTGGCACTGGACTTGACAAAAGGTTGAGTACATTATGTGTTATATTCACGTTCTAGATCAAATGGAAGCGTACTATTCATTTCAACCCCAACCGGCCCGTCTGACACCGCCTACCAAGAGCCTGGGTCTGTCCG